>NC_066585.1:195823247-195920747 GCF_024323335.1 Lathyrus oleraceus
TCACAGCTTCAGCGCTCCTGGCTTGTGATTGTGGGTTGGGCTTTAGTGAAATTTGCTTCTCATTATCTTTTGCACCCCCTTTTCTTTCCTTTTTTCACTTATATGCTTCAATAATTATCTGAGACAAATAGAAGGAAAAATACCAAGTAATATCTAATAAAATGAAATAATTGAAACAAATAATAATAATTTAATTAAATCGAGTCCAAAAATGTGATATTATTTCATGTTATCAACTCCCCCATACTTAGACCTTTGCTTGTCCTCAAGCAAGATACAGTATAGAAATCATTAAAAATTTAGCTAGATGAATTTCAAAACACACATCAATTCGTACTAGGTTGCAAGTAAACCTTGTTTAGAAGTAACCTGGGTTTAATCTTGACATCAACAACTACCGTTACAACCTCAGATAACCTCACCTTATGCAAACCAGTTCGAGTCATGCTATTATAACTAGCCTAGTTCCTTGCTCTTATTTCATCATCCGTTTTCATTCTAGCGAAATCACATTAAGCCCTTTATCGTTTCGCGCACATAGTGGAGTGACCGGTTAGTGATTCTGATCCCCTTTTTTAGCTTGAAGTTCTGGTACATAAGTTGGATAACTTCGTTATTTAGTCCATTGCAAATTCCGGGGGATCAGACCGTAGTCCGCCCTACCAAGTTCAGCACCAGATACCTGCTGACCAACTCATAATGGATCTTTCGTATCATGCTTTTGTATGATCTGCAACCTTTAGATTAAATGATTGGTAAGGATCACCTAACTTAATTAGTGCATTTCCTGATATATATATATATATAATATATATTATATATATATATATATATATATAATATATATATATATATTATATTATATATATATATATATTTTGTTTTTTTTTGTTTTGGGATCATTCACTTATATTCATCGGCTCTCCACGTAGTTTGCTATTAAGATGGTGCTGACTTCTTGTATAACTACTCGGGGTTACTATAAAACTAAAAGTTCAAGGGATTGGTATAATAGGTACTTTTCCTGATCTAACATGTTGAGGTTTGTTTAGAGCGTTGGGGCGGTAATAATTTTTGTCTTAATTTTACTCAAGTTTTATAAAATAAGCAACCTTTATACTTATTGAGTGTATTAAATTTTTGTTATGACTCAAGAAAACTAAGGGGAATAGATAATAAGATTTTTTTTTTTAAATTAAAACAATAAATTAATGAAAGGGGAAATAACATACTTTAAAAGGGAAGGTTGAAAGAATAAGGTTTCCCCCCCCCCCCCCCACCCCCCCCCCCCACACTTAACTGAAACATTGTCCCCAATGTTTCAAAGAAAACAAAAGAAATAGAAAAAGGAAAAGAAACTAAAGTCAATGCTGTCTGCCGCCTCTTGTTCTTGGACCTGGTGAGCGTTGACGTACTTCTAAGTCGTCAAACCTGCTGAGCAACTCAGTGAACTGCTGGTCGGTTATGGCATTTCTCGCTTCCTGTTGTTGTTGCATCTGGCGCATCATTTGCATCATTTCGAGATTCTGCGCTTGCATACCATCAATAGCATCCATGATGTCGTCGTTGGTTGCTAGCCTTCTTCGTCGAAGACGTCGTGAGGATGGACCAGCTGCGTTATCGGAAGGGTTGAGCGGGACTGATTGTTGTGCAGGAACCTGATCACCTTGCTCCATTTGTTCAAACTCGTCTGGAGTCGGGTTTGCGTGCGAAGGCTCGGTAGCTTCGGGAGCAGTCAGATCGTAGATGAAGCGGTTGGGGTTGGTGACATCTATGAGGGTAATGTTGGGTAAAACAATGCTTGGGACTTCGTGATTATTCACCATAAGATAATACCTTCCGCCTACCCTGTTTTTGATTAGGCGGCTGGACCGACAATAGCTTATATCCATAAATAGGGGTGGGAGAGCTTGTAATTTTGAAGTCGGTCCCCTAGATTCAAACCAAGTGCTATGGAGGTTATTAATCCTCCAATCACGAAAGGTTGGCGGCCTCTAGCACATAGGGTGCGGATATGATGAAATAAGAAAGAAGCAGCGTTTACCTTTGTATCCATTTCAAAGACGCAGTGGAGGAAGAATAATTCCTTGGCGTTGACTTTGCTGTTGTTCGGTCTTCCAAAAACTGTGTTTTGCAGGATGCGGATAAAATACCGGATGGTTGGGTTATGTATATGGGAGGCAAGTAGTGCATCCCAATTATCGGTTTCCACACCAGATATTTTCCTAAAGAGGTCGAAGGCGTTTATTTGCCACTGGGAGTTCGGAGGGATTCTTGGGTGGACGCGGTCTTCTACAGGGAACTGCAGCATGGCACTCAGCTGATCCTGGGATAGTGAGTATTCGGTGTTGAACATGCGGAAGGTTGCGGTGCCGGTTAAGTACTCGTCTTCACCGGTAGGATTGTTGTACGAATAAGAACTTAAAAATTCTAAGGTGAGAGATGGGTAGGTAGGTTGATTGTGTGTGCATAGAAAGGTTAAATCAGCAAGGCGGAGCATCCATTGTATACCTTGAAGTAATCCTAATTCTTGTAAACAAGTTGAATCAGGATACCTGGTGGATACGACACCTCGCTGTTGGAACCGCTCGAACTGCTCCCTTTGATAATTATCATCTTCGGATCGAAAGATGATATTTCTGAATTCTTGGTTTCCCGCCATACTGATAAGTGGGTTGAAAGAAGTAAAAGGAAAGAAAATGAAATGTATTTTATAGAATGGTTTGTGGTGTATGAAGAAAGGTATGGTGGGTATTTATAGGAAAAAAAATTGGAAGTTGGAAAGGGAGTGGGTGAAAAATAAATAAATGTGGGTAAATGTGAGTAAATGGGTGAATGAATGGGGAAGGTAAAAAGTGGGGTGGTGCAACGGTCGTGTCTCCAACGGTTACTAACGTTCACCTAGTCTGAAGGTGTCACGCTCGTGACAGAGGTGTTACGGGCGTCACAGGCACTTGGTGTGACGACCGTGATGGTGTGTGTGACGCTCGTCACACAGTAAGTTTGCAACGGTCACTGCTTGCGTTCTTCATAATTTGTTTTTTTTACTATTATATTTTATTTTTTGTTATTTTGTTTTGCTTATGTTTATTTTATTTTGCTATTATGATACTTTTAAATTTCCTTGCATGCTATTCTACTACCATAATATGTGTATTTCTTTAACAGGCATAGTAATTATTAGCATATAGTGGATATCATTATTTGCAATTATAGAAATTGCATAGATCAAAATAAATAAACCAATAATGCAATAGCTTCATAAAATAATCATAATGTAACATTGGAAGACCAAAAGCAAACATGCGAAAGAAAAACAAATACTAATATTAAAAATAATGTGAAACAAAATTAATAAATAGCCTAAACTAAAACTAAGTAACTAAGAAAAACAACTTCTAGCCACTTGCATGATCTCTGGCTGGAGGAGCAAATGAGTTAACACGGTTTAGCAACTCGTGGAATTGATTTGTCATACTGCTCATGTATCCCAGAAATTCTTGTCCCATGTTAGCTAACTCTTCTCTGAGGGCGTCTTGTTCTGACATCAAGGCTTGAATGATGGTGTTATAATTATCTCCGGGCATATGATGTCTAGGATCGGGTATTGCCGACTCTTCGGTCGGGATGGTTGAGGAGGAGGTCAATATTATAATAATCAGATGGTGTCTGAGGGTCAGACTCAGCATAAGGAATCTGGTCGTCACAAATCTCATAGTCCTGGATGGATTCAGTAGATCTAGCAGGAGAGGGTATTCCGTTCATATTGTAGAGCCAGTTATTGCGGTTACGAACACTAGTCCTCGGACTAGGCAAGGTGAATAGGCAAAGAACTTGGTTGTTAATTATAAGCTCAAACTCTTCAGGCCCGAGGTTTGCTATAAACATAATGTTGAAGAGGAAGGGTATACTCATAGTCACAATGCCACAGAAAGGGCTTAGGTCAAGCATAGGTTGACGTAATCCAATAGCATTACCAATCATGGTTATCAATCCGCCTATTTGAATTGGTGCTCGTTCATCTTGGATAAGGCGGTCAAAGTTCGCCAACATAAAAGTGGCACCATTCACAGGACGGTTCTGGGAAGCACAAAACATGATGAAGAGTTCATCACGTGATACTGTAGTAATATTTGACTTCTTCCCAAAAAGGGTGTGGGCCAGGATCTTATGGAAATAACGAAAGGTCGGGTTATGTATGTTTCCAGAGAGAAACTCATGTTCCTCGGGGTCGTCATTTTTAGTCAAGCTTCCCCAAAAATGTTCAAGTTCTCTATATTCAAAACGGTCTTCTTGGCTCACTGTGAATGTATCAAAAGAGGTAGGGAAACCTAAAAGGTTGGTAAAATCTTGAATGTTAAATTGATACTCCATGTTGAACATTCTGAACTGAATGAAACCTCTGCTTATTCCTTTTCCATGGCTGGGTAGATAGACCAGAGAGCTAAGGAATTCTAGCGTTAGTCTCCGGTAAGTGACGAATTGTCTTCGGATAGGAGTGGTTTCCCACCCTATTTGACTTAGCAAATATAGGACACTTTCTCTTAGTCCAAGGGCAGTCATTGCCCAATCATCAGCATACAAACTAGGTAGCGTCTCTCTCTCTCTGCTAGTTCCTCAAACTTTTGTTTCTGAGCTTTCCCTCTAAATTTGATACCCATACGATCAATTTGTCCCATCAGGTTAGTGTTAGCTAGAGAAAAGAAAAACAAGAGTTTTAGTCAGGATTTGGCCAAATGCCGAAAGAAGAAAAGAAGAAAATTTTTATAAGTTAAAATAAATTAAGAATGAATACTAAATAAAATTTAAAAGAATAATTAAAGAAGAAATAAAATAAAAATATTTGTGGGTTGCCTCCCACGAAGCGCTTTGTTTAATGTCGCAAGCTCGACATAAAAACTATCAAATATAATCTATAAATTCTGGAGGCATTACGTCTAAGTGCAGGACTTGCGAATCTTCATTGTTCTCTGCATAGTGATAATGTTTTAGACGCTGCCCGTTTACGATAAATGGTTCCATAGATTTGCCTTTAATTTCCATAGCTCCACTAGGGAAAACATTAGTAACTTGGAAAGGGCCTGACCATCTAGATCGTAGTTTTCCCGGGAATAACTTAAGCCTAGAGTTGAACAAAAGGACTATATCGCCTTGTTTGAAGATTTTTCTGGATATACGTTTGTCATGCCATTTTTTCGTTCTTTCTTTGTAGATTCTGGCATTTTCGTAGGCGTCTTGTCGAAGTTCCTCTAATTCGTTTATGTCAAGAATTCGCTTTTCACCAGCGGACTTATAGTTTAAATTTAGATTTTTAATAGCCCAGTAGGCCTTATGTTCTAATTCTACCGGGAGGTGGCAAGATTTTCCATAAATAAGCTTAAATGGGGTTGTCCCTATGGGAGTTTTGTAAGCGGTTCGATATGCCCATAAAGCTTTCGGTAGTTTCGATGACCAGTCTTTCCTTGAGGTGGCGACTGTTTTTTTTCAATATTTGTTTGATTTCTCTGTTAGACACCTCCACTTGTCCACTGGTTTGAGGATGGTAAGGTGTCGCTACTCTATGTCTTACACCATACTTAAACAGTAGTTTTTCGAGTATCTTAGATATGAAATGCGATCCACCATCACTGACTACTATTCTTGGGACACCAAATCTCGGAAATATTATATTCTTAAAGAGTCTAGTTACAAAAATGAAACAAAAAAAAATAAACCCCCCCCCCCAATACTCGTGTGTCGTTTGTTGGAGAAGCTATAGCTTCAATCCATTTTGATACATAGTCAACCGCTACGAGTATGTACTTGTTACCGAAAGAAGGTGGAAAAGGTCCCATAAAATCTATTCCCCACACGTCGAAAATCTCTACTTCCAAAATGCCCTTTTGTGGCATCTCGTCACGTCTAGATATGTTTCCTGTGCGTTGACATCTATCACATTTCTTGATAGCCGCATGCACATCCTTCCATATGTTTGGCCAATAAAGACCGGCTTGTAGGATTTTGGAGCAGGTCTTGGATGTACTTGCATGTCCACCATAAGGAGCGGAGTGACAGTGTTGGATTATATTTTCTATCTCTTCTTCAGGTATACACCGACGGAAAATACCACCGGGGCCTCTTTTGAAAAGTAAAGGGTCATCCCAGTAATAATGTTTTATGTCATGGAAGAATCGTTTCTTTTGTTGGTAAGATAAATTAGGTGGAACTATTCCGGCAGCTAAATAATTGACGAAGTTAGCGTACCATGGTGTAACACATATAGCTAAGGTGGTCTCTACCTGTTTATCACCTTTATTTTCTTCCAAAGTAGCTATAAGTTTATCGTACGAGAAATCATCGTTGATCGAAGTTCTTTCCGGTTCCAGGTTTTCGAGTCTAGAGAGGTGATCTGCTACTACATTTTCAGTTCCTTTCTTATCTTTGATTTCCAGATCGAATTCTTGTAGCAACAAGATCCACCTTAGGAGTCTAGGTTTAGCATCCTTTTTTGTTAAGAGGTACTTAATGGCGGCGTGGTCAGTGTAAACGATTATTTTAGCTCCGACCAAGTAAGAACGAAATTTATCTAGTGCAAACACTACTGCTAGAAGTTCTTTCTCGGTTGTGGCGTAATTCATTTGTGCTTCATCTAGAGTTCTACTTGCGTAATATATGATGTGAAGCTTTTTATCCTTTCATTGTCCTAAAAAAGCGCCCACGGTGTAATCACTTGTGTCACACATTATTTCGAATGGTTCATTCCAATCCGGGGTCTGCATTATGGGTGCGGAGATCAATGCTTGTTTAAGCGTTAGAAATGCTTCTAAACATTTATTGTCAAAGATGAATTCAGCATCTTTCATTAATAATCCGGTCAAAGGTTTAGTTATTTTAGAGAAATCTTTAATGAATCGTCGGTAAAAACCGGCGTGTCCTAAGAAGCTTCGTACTTCTCTCACAGTTTTCGGAGGTTGAAGGTTTTCGATTACTTCTATTTTGGCTTTGTCTACTTCAATTCCTCTATTTGATATGATGTGTCCTAAAACAATTCCTTCTTGTACCATAAAGTGACATTTTTCCCAATTAAGTACTAGGTTTACTTTTACACATCGCTCTAGAACTCTTTCTAGGTTTTCAAGACATTCTTCAAAGCTTTGTCCGCATACGGAAAAATCATCCATAAATACTTCCATGATATTTTCGAGAAAATCGGCGAATATTGCCATCATGCACCTTTGGAAGGTTGCGGGAGCATTGCACAAGCCAAACGGCATTCGTCGATAAGCGAAGGTACCAAAAGGACATGTGAATATTGTCTTTTCTTGGTCATCAGGATGAATTGGTATTTGAAAGAAGCCTGAGTAACCGTCTAGATAGCAGAAATGAGAATGTTTTGCTAATCGTTCTAACATCTGGTCTATGAATGGTAAAGGGAAATGATCTTTTCAGGTTGCTTTGTTTAGTTTCCTATAGTCAATGCACATTCTCCATCCCGATTCGATTCGTTTGGTTATAGTTTCTCCTTTTTCATTTTCAATAACTGTTATACCTCCTTTCTTTGGTACTACGTGTACAGGACTAACCCATTTGCTATCAGATATAGGATATATGATACCTGCCTCTAATAACTTTGTTACTTCCTTCTTCACTACCTCACTCAGGATCGGGTTTAGTCTCCTATGATGTTCCCTAGAGGTTTTACAGTCTTCTTCTAGCATGATGCGGTGCATACAAATAGAAGGACTCATTCCTTTAAGATCGGTGATGTTGTATCCTAGTGCGGTTGGATATTTTCTTAAGATATGTAAGAGTTTTTCGATTTCGAGTTTTCCTAGGTCTGCATTAACTATCACTAGTCGTTCAAGTTCTAAGTCTAGGAATTCATATCTCAGATTTTTGGGAAGTGTTTTCAGGTCGAGGGTTGGTTTCTTAAGGCATTGCGTAGGGTCCGGTGTTATTGCTAAACATTGGTTAAGTTTGTCTTCTACACGATAGTCAGACAATTTATCATTCTCTAACTCTGTTTCTTTTATGCATTCATCGATGATATCCATGAAGTAACATCTGTCTTCTATTGCAGGTGCTTTCAAAAATTTGGAAAGAATGAACTCAATTTTCTCTTCTCCTACTTCGAAAGTGAGTCGTCCTCGTTTTAAGTCTATGATCGCACCGGCGGTTGCTAAGAATGGTCTTCCCAATATAATGGGTGTAACTTCATCTTCTCTAATGTCCATAATTATAAAATCGGTTGGAATGTAGAATTGTCCTATGCGCACGGGAACGTTTTCAAGAATTCCTACAGGATATCTAACAGAACGATCTGCTAGTTGCACATACATTTTAGTTGGTCTTAATTCTCCCATTTCCAGTTTCTTGCATGTGGATAAATGCATAACACTAATATCGGCTCCTAAATCGCATAAGGCTTTATCTATGACAAATTTTCCTATGTGACAGGGTATAGAGAAACTACCAGGATCCTTAAGTTTTGGAGGCATATTCTGGATTATTGCGCTACACTCAGCAGTGAGTGTAACGGTTTCGCTATCTTCAAGTTTCCTTTTATTAGAAAGAATTTCTTTTAAGAACTTAGCATATGAGGGCATCTGCGTAATAGCTTCTGTAAACGGGATTGTGACGTTTAATTGTTTCAGTAGGTCAACAAATTTTTTAAATTGGCCCACATCTTTGGTTTTAATAAGCCTTTGAGGGTAAGGGATAAGTGGTTTATATGGTGGTGGAGGTACATAAGGTTCTTCTTTTTCTACGGTTTCCTTATTACTCTCTTCCTTTTCCTTAGGTTTACTTTCTTCCTCAGTTGACTTTTTAGAGTTTTGGTTTTCCATCCTTGGATCAGACGGTCCTTCTACTTCAGTTCCACTTCTTAATATGATTGCATGAGCGTGGCTTTTCGGGTTAGGTTGGGGTTGTCCAGGAAATGTACCAGTTGGGGCAGCAGTAGGCGCTTGTTGTTGAGCTACTTGTGAGATTTGTGTTTCCAGCATTTTGTTATGGGTAGCTAGGGCATCTACTTTACTTGCTAGTTGTTTAATTTGTTCGCTAGTGTGTACATTCTGGTTTAAGAAGTCTTTATTGGTTTGCTGTTGAGAAGCTATGAAGTTCTCCATCATGATTTCCAAATTGGACTTCCTAGGAACGTTATTGTTAGGTGTAGATGGGATCGACTTTTGATATCCCGGAGGTATAGCTGGGGCTTGATTGGGAGCTTGTCCTGGTGCGTATAAAGCATTATTACTCTTATATGAAAAATTAGGATGGTTCTTCCAGTTAGAGTTATAGGTATGCGAGTAGGGATTTCCTTGAGCATAATTCACTTGTTCTGCTTGGATTCCTGTTAGGAGTTGACAGTCTGCAGGAGTGTGACCTTGGATTCCACAGACTTCGTAATTTTGAGTTGCGGAAACCACGGTGGCTGGAGGTGATACATTTAAACTTTCAATTTTCTGGGCCAGAGCATCCACTTTTGCATTAACATGATCAAGGTTACTTATCTCGTACATGCTACTTTTCATTTGAGGTTTCTCTACCATTGTTCGATCGCTTCCCCACTGATAATGATTTTGGGCCATGCTTTCGATAAGTTGATAAGCATCGGCATAAGGTTTATCCATAAGCGCACCACCTGCGGCGGCGTCTATTGTTAACCTTGTGTTGTACAAGAGACCATTATAGAAGGTATGAATTACTAACCAGTCCTCTAAACCATGGTGTGGACAAAGTCTCATTATGTCTTTGTATCTTTCCCATGCTTCGAAAAGAGACTCGTTATCTTTCTATTTAAATCCATTTATCTGGGCTCTCAACATAGCTGTTTTGCTTGGAGGAAAATATCGGGCAAGAAAGACTTTCTTCAACTCGTTCCATGTGGTGACTGAGTTGGAAGGAAGAGACTGAAGCCATCTTCTAGCTTTATCTCTTAACGAGAAAGGAAAGAGACGAAGTCGAATTGCCTCTGAAGTGACATCATTAGCTTTAACAGTATCAGCGTATTGGACAATTACGGATAAATGAAGGTTTGGATCCTCGGTAGGATTTCCAGAGAATTGATTCTGTTGCACTGCTTGTAGCAGCGAAGGTTTAAGTTCGAAGTTGTTTGCTTCGATTGCGGGTGGAGCAATACTCGAATGCGGCTCATCTTGCGATGGAGCGGCGTAATCTCGAAGAGCGCGAGCTGGTTCTGCCATCTCGGGTATCGGCGAAGGAAGAAGATTTTTGAGATCAGGCACTTCGATAGGAGGGAGATTGTTTGCAGCACGATATTCCCGAATTCATCGTAAGACTCAGAGATATAGTTCAATGTCGTTGATTCATAAGTAAAACGGCTCGCCTTGTGAGCGAGTGTGTGGCATACAAATCAACGAAAGAAAAAAATAAAAATAAAAATTGCCTTAGTCTCTATAGCGTAACAGAAGAGTTACGATATCGACTAAATAAAAGTCCCCGGCAACGGCGCCAAAAACTTGATCGCGACTTTATGAGTCGATTTGGGGTACTAACTGCAAGTGCACAGTTCTATCGCGTAGTTTTAAAAGATATCGATCCCATAGGGACTTATGAATCGATATACCGTTTTCTAAGGTTACTTCGTAAAGCTAAGGCGGATGATACTTTGATTGTTTGGGGGAAAAGTAAAACTAAAATTAGATCTAAATTAAATATCAGTTAAGTGGATATCGGTATGTAGTTCGTCGTAATTAGGGAATCAAATCTTCGTTGGTTTCTTGGTTTTAAAATAAATCTTTTCAGTAGACACTATTGATTAAAAGCCTTTTCTCAAACTCTCGCTCTGTTGAATAGACCATGACTTTATATTAACGTAGCTGTCACTTATTAGTTAAGTCCAAAATCACTTTTTGAAAACAACAGAATCTATAGAAACCTTTTTTTTATGAAAACACTAACCGTTTAAACACCCTCGTCTCAAACTCTCGCTTTATTGACTTAGATTATATAATTAAACTTAAATGCTTAACTCTCGTCCTCACATTTAACCTTTAAAAATACTTTTTGAAAAAGATTAGAATTTAATTAACTCTAAAAATTGCTTTCGCCCTGATTTAGAATTAATGTCCAATTTACACTGTCCAGTTAAAAACTCAAACTTTCGTTCTATTGATTTTAACTTCTTTATGTCTTTTACTCTCGTACAAAAACTTTGGGATTAACCCTGTAAATTGAGACCATAAAAAGAGTGACTTTATTTTTAAATGAAATTAAACCAACTTAGTTTTGATTCCTTCATTCCGCTTACTTTACATACCGATATCTAAAATACTTAGCCGGACATGCTAAACGGATCTAAACAATCATCATGCTTAAATAAAACCATCTCAGGCAAATAGTATAAATAAACAGCAATGCAGAGCATATATAAATTAAAACAATAAATTAAAGAACCTGAATAATTAATAGCAATCTTGAACACCCCACCACAGACCGGTTGGATTTTTTCTTGAACTCTTCAATCGGACAGGAAAATAAAAGCGAAGGAATAAAATACTATGATCTAACGTAAGGTTAGATCCAGTAAAAGATACACAATAGTTTCCGGTGTAGAAACTATTGTATGAAAAATTAATTAAGTGCTTGAAAGATTGACTGGAAAAGAAAGAAATAAAAATTGCTAATAAAATAGAAAGCTGTAGAAAAGTAATGTTGTAAAATATGCTTGCACGGCGGAAAGAGACGGGGGTTTCAGGGTTGGATAAAAGCAACTATTTATATTAATCCACTTTTGTAACGGTTTCCGAAAATGCCTTCCGTAAGTAGTCTTCACGTTCCAAGAGTCAAGCGGAAGAATAGGCTTCAACGTGCCTCTGTTGCGCGTTAAAAGCCAAAAATATAGGAGAGGGGTGTGACGTTCGTGACACCATGTGTTACGCTCGTAACACAAGGTAGCAGGGCGTGACGCTCGTCACACCTTGTGTGGCGGTCGTCACAGCTTCAGCGCTCCTGGCTTGTGATTGTGGGCTGGGCTTTAGTGAAATTTGCTTCTCATTATCTTTTTGCACCCCCTTTTCTTCCTTTTTCACTTATGCTTCAAATAAGTTACCTGAGACAAATAGAAGGAAAAATACCAAGTAATATCTAATAAAATGAAATAAATCGAAACAAATAATAATATAATTTAATTAAATCGAGTCCAAAAATGTGATATTATTTCATGTTATCAGGATTCATAGAAATAATTGCCACGGTTTTTATGGGCACTAAAAACATGCGTGCTAAGAACTGTTGCAAATATGGAGACATTGCCAGGAATGACGCCAGACGGAACCTGTGTTGTTGAAAATAGAATCTTTCACCGTCTTTTGGGCGTTTGACCCATGCATAAAAGGTTTTGCATTCTACAAATCTATTATTCAAATTGATGGAACATGGTTATATGGAAAATACAAGGGTACTTTGCTTATGGCGGTTGTACAAGACGGAAACAACAATATTAATGTCTTTCCCATTGCATTTGCTCTGGTTGAAGGTGAAACTGCTGGTGGTTGGGGTTTCTTTCTTCGACATCTCAAAACACATGTGGCTCCACAAGTCAATCTCTGTTTGATTTCTGATAGACATGCTGCCATTGAGAGTGGTTACAATAACCATGACAACGGATGACATGATCCTCCTTCTACCCATGTCTATTGCATTAGACATATCGCACAAAACTCCATGCATGCAATCAAAGATAAGAACCTTCGCAAGAAAGTGGTGAATTCTGGGTATGACCTAACTCAGCCGTCATTTCAATATTACCATGATGAAATTAGACTGTCTAATGAAGATGAAAGAAGATGGCTGAATAACATACCAGTAGAGTAGTGGACAAGGGCATTTGACGGAGGCTGTCGATGGGGCCACATGACAACAAACCTTGTGGAATGCATGAACGACGTATTCAAAGGCATTAGAAATCTGCCAATAACCGCCTTAGTCAGATCAACCTATTATATGTTGGCTTCTACCTTCACAACTAGAGGTGAAAGATGGAGTGCGGTGTTAATGTCTGGGCAAATATTCAGTGAGTGTTGCATGAAAGTGATGAAAGAGGAGAGCATCAAAGCTAGCATGCACGCGGTAACAGTCTTTGACCAGCATAGGCAAAATTTCAGCGTACATGAAACAATGGACCATAATGAGGGGAGACTAAATTTATTCTATGTTGTCAAACTAAACAAAAGTTGATGTGATTGTGGAAAATTTCAGGCCTTCCGCATTCCTTGCTCCCATGTCATTGCAGCATGCTCACATGCTCGCCAAGACGCTTACAGTCATCTATCTGATGTTTACAAGGCCATTACCGTCATGAATGTCTATAACAAAAGCTTCTCAGTGCTATCAATGGAGGAATACTGGCCTCCATATGAAGGTGATATAGTTTGGCACAATGACGAGATGCGTAGAAAGAAAAAAGGACAGCCAAACAACACACGTATCAGAACAGAAATTGATACGACAGATAAAATGACTAGAATATATAGTGTATGTCGTCAACCATGGCACAATAAGAACAATTGTCCTAATCGAGGAGCAACATATGACGCATAATCTTTTTGTAACATCGGATTATTGTAACCTTCAATTTTTATATATCATTAAATTTTTATTACAACAACGTTCACAACAAACATCACTACAACATAAGCAAACTTAAAACAGAATATTTCTAACTGATTACAACAATCAAAGTGATGTCATCTCGTCCAAACATAATTTCCCTAGCATCCTTATCGGTTTTCATTCGCACCCAACCAAATATACTGTCGAGTCTCTCAATACTTCTAATTTTTTCCCCTTCTGGTATTTTTCCATCTAACCAACAAACCAGCTCCCTCTTCAGTTGATCGAAAGTAGTGATGTTCCAAAAGAGCATCAACATCTGAGGTTTGTCTCTCGAATAAATCACCCTTTCCATAGCGGTGACGAACACCAAACATTTTTGCAAAATGATGAAATGAGATGTGAAAAAATGATTCACACAACACCTCTATTTATAACAAAAAAATTGCACTTTGCACTGAGGCGCCAAACCAATTGGCGCCTCCTCCCAAAATGAACACATGGGCGCCAATTGAATTAGCTGCACCATGTGCCCTAGCCAATCCAATTGACGTCTCCTCTCTAAGTTTAAGAGGAGGCGCCAATTGGATTGACGCCTCCTCCTAAAAGTGGGATAGTTTGAGAATATTTTTAAAATCAGAATTATTTTATGATTTTTTTTAAAATTAGGAGTATTTGGATAAAAAAATCACAACATGGATCCACATCATATTATTTAATTATATATCCTGTTGATATCTGTGAGGGGTTTATTTTTTTGTTCATTTTGTCTTAACAAATATTATACTATTACTTTTTATAAATAATTTTTTTTTTGCTAAATTATCCATTTCCAAACTCTAGTTTTGGTTACAAAATTCTTGTTTATTCCGGTATACAACTGAATATAATTAGGAGTCAACTTAACCACAAGTTATTTAAATTATTTATATTTAAATTTAATTATTTATTTTTTTAATGCTGAAAAAAATATTTAAAAAAATATTTTTCAGTAAATAAAAAAACTGAGAATTTTTTTTAAAAGAATATAAAAAATGATTTTTTTTAAATTAAAAAAAAACAATTTTTATTTTTGAAAATAAATAATTTTTCTTAAAATAAAAAAGTTAAAGAAAAATTCTTGTAAAAACAATTATAAAAGAATTTAAATCAAATTAATTATAAATTTGATTATGGATATAACCGATTAATAACTAGTTTATAACCGTTTTACAAAAATGAAATCCGATTATGATAATAGGTTTTAATAATTTGTTATAACATAAATTATTTATAATTTTGGATTGGTTATCAAAATTAATCGTCAATGAGCATTAATCTTTTGAACCTTAGCCTTTTAGCAATTACTTCTTCTCCTTATCTTCTTCTTTTCTAAAATTCTTGAGTTACAAACTAGTCTGTAGGTTTTTCTTGTTGTTGAATGAGTAAAGTAAGAGATTAGAGGGATGAATTTGGGTTGTTAGATTGAATAGGTTGTGTTGATGATGATGAACAGTGAAGTTAGGGGTTAAGCTCAATTTGATGCAAAGCTTCAATGGGAAGCTCCCATCAATGATGGTAGTACAACTCTAGTGAGTTGGTGACGATTGGGTGTTGAAACTGATAGAGTTTCTTAAGGGTCAATATTGATTCCTCATGAAGCAATGAAGAAGGAGGTTTATATTGAGTGAATGAAGAGAATTTGGAGGAAAATATTGTTGCAAATTAGTTAGGATTGAATCACTTTCCACCCTTAGATAGTGATCCTAGGCTGAGATTTATCAAGGGTGGAAATTTATGGATGGGTTGATTAGATTTTGATTTTGTTGAGTGAAGAAAAATGAAGTGATTTTATGTTTGTTTTGAACTGATTTCAGTGTAAAAATGGGAGAAAAGTGTGCTTGTTTTAACTTAGAAGTTAATTGTAAATTGAAAGTTGGTTAATGTGTTTTTTGAAGGGAAGTTTGATCTTAGGAGTAATTAGGTAATTGAACCTTGCAGACGTGGCAGTGAGTTACTCAATTGGTAGTTTGAATTGGTTAGTGACAGTTAGTAATTTGCTAGCAATTGGTTTTGACAGCTAGGGTAATTGTTAGATTAATCAAGGGTTAGTTGCAAGTTAGTTTGTAACTGACTTGAAGTATAGGTTAGTAGTGATATGTTAACATTTGGCTAGGGTTAATTGGTCATGGTAATTATAGTTAGTTAATTGTTTAATTAACAATTTGTTAGAGGTTAGCAACTAATTTGGTCACTTAAGGCAAGTACTTGTTGGCTTGTAGCTGACTTAGGGCAGTAGTTTGGATGGCATGATTTATAGTAATATGGGTATGGTGGCTTTTGTTGTGTGACCTGTTAGTAGCTTATATGTGTGCATCAGATGTATGTTGAATGACATTTTTTTACTTTGACATGATGGTATTGTGTATTATGGATATGTATGTATGTATGTTGAATGACATGGTATGGTAGGCTTAAATTAGGTATTGCCATGATAGTCAAATAATAGCTTTGAATTCCTTATGTATGATGGATCTTGGTTGTGTGAACTTGTTAGAGCAAGGAAGCTTTTATGTACATTGTATGTGTATGGTCTAAATTGGTATGTTTATCATATATGCTTCTATATCATTTGGGGTTATTGTTTAAGTGTATGCGTATGTGCTTGTGTAGTCATGTGTGTGTGGACTAGTGTGTAGATATATTTGGATGTGTGTATTGAACTATACATGTTGAATGTGTATGCTGTCAAGTTGCCATGACAATTAAGGCTTGATGTTGCTCTTGTATGTGTTTTTGTATCATTGATCCTCTTGTTATGGTGTGTAATCTTGTATGCTGATGTGGTGATTATTTATGCTATTTACTTGTGGTAGCTGTATATGATTAGACTTTAAAATTTGTGTCATGATATGTGTTTCGATTTGAGGTCATGACAATATATATATAACATTCCTTGAGACTTGACATATGTGAGCTTTTCACGAGTATCATAGCCTATTCTAACAAGTTAGTTTGTGTCTTGGTAAGGATATGGTCAATGTGTTTATGTATGTGTGTGGTATGCTTAAATGTGTCATGATGCTAAGGTTTATTGAATGTTGCAGGGCTGTTTTGAGCATTGCATGGTGAAGGAGGGAAGCTTTGGTCATGGCATGGCATAAAGGTTTGAATGAACTTTGGTTATGATGATGATGGCATGAAACTTGGTCATGAAGATGATGAAGGCTTGGAGGCAAAGTGGGGAGTCATGAGATGAATAAAAAGTAGGTCTAAGGTCCACATTGACTTTTGTCAACTATTTGACCAAATGTCAACAATTGACCAAAAGTCACTTGTGGGTCAAAATCAAGATTTTTTGTGTAGTTTGCATTTCTGACTTTTTGGCAATGTACTTTTGGGATTTTGAATGTGAATTTGACCTTGTACATAACTTATGACTTGTTTTCCAATAAATGAATTTTCCCTCCATTTGCATAATTTGAATTTTTGACATCTTGAATCTCTTTTTGAATTTGAATCCCAAACCACTCCTTTCATGCTTTAATTCACCTAATAACAATGAATCAAAAAAGAAATGATAATGAATCACCTAACATGATTTGGTCAACAAAAAGGAAACCTTCCATGGTTAACAAGTCAACCTTGTGTGAATGGTTTCCAAACCCTCTTGCTCGTGATGTGTACCAACAAAAACATTATGTATTGACCCTAATTAGGGATTCCAACACTTAGGCCAAGAAAAGTCAACTCTCAAAGTTGACTTTGACCAAAAAGTCTAATGTAGCACAATGGTCCCATAAGATTGTTTCACAAGTGCACACAACAATAAAACCTTAATCCATGAAGATTAATAACATCCTTGGCATAACTCAATACGGTGTACCATAAACAATAGGAATCCTTTGAACCAATAGTTTTGCATGTGAATGTAAGTGCAGATAAATGATCCTAGAAATGAATGATGGAGGTAAATGTATGCAGATGAATCAGAGTCATAAGCCAAATAAAATGAGAATAGGTATGGCAAATCTGGATTTGTTTAAACAATTTATTTTAATATTTTGAGTAAACAATGTAATTTTAAAAAAAGTTTTTCCCATCTGTTCTTTTACAGAAATCGAGAGGTATGTGGCGCTTTGAATGAAACATATTTTATTTTATTTTTTATCTAATAAGAAACACATTTTACCTCGGTTTTGAGTAATAATTGAGAGAAAATATAAGCGTGTTTATTGAGTTTCTTCACCGTCCTTAATCAAATCTTTATCATCTATTTAATGAGTATCAACGCTCAAGATACTGTCATTAGTGATTCGCGTGAAACCTAAAACCCTTATTATAAAAAGCATTATGAATATTAAAATTGATAATGAAACATTTGACACGAAAATAGAATTTTTTTTTAAAATATCCAGAAATTTAAAAAAAAATTCAAAAATACACCATTTTTCAAAAAAATTACACAAATGGCCATTTTTGGCCCTAAATTACACTAAGGCGCCACCCTAGTTGGCGCCTACCCTTAATGGGTAGGGCAAGTCGCCACTAGGAGTGGCGCCTACACCCATTCCATTTTTTTTTTAATATGTTATTTTTTTTTTTTAATTTTTTTAATTTATAAATTTATATTTTTTTATTATATTAATTTATATTAACACATATATATGAATAAAATTATTTACAAGATATATATATATATATATATATATATATATATTAATTTATATATATATATTAATTTATATATATATATTAATTTAATTTATAAGTAATTAATATTATTTGTAAATTTTTGGAAAAAAAATAATTTATATACGTGTAAATAAATATTTATACACATGTAAATTAATATATATATATATATATATATATATATATATATATATATATATATATATATATATATATATATATATATATATATATATATATGATAGACAATATCTTTAAAGATAAAGATAAAGATATAAAGATAATAAACAGAAAATATTTTTATTTAAATAATAGACAAGACAAATATTACAAAGATATGATTAATCACATATGATGCGGTCCCTGGTACGATCCGCACGGGGGAGGTCTAATTACTCGCCTAGACGGTTCACGTGGTGGTGGTGCTTCCCTATTACCACCCCTTGCCCTAACGCGTCCCCTTGTCGTTTGTCGTTGTGGTTGGGTGGAAGTCCCTTCAGTGCTGTAGGAAAGACGGGTCCCCTCTGCGCCCTCAAAGCTTTGTCTCGGTGGGACAAACTGACTACTGCTGGGTGTGCCCTCGAATTGTGGTCTTTGGTAGTTTAGGGTTGAATCGGTTTGGCCAAAGTACAATGTTTGTTGTGGTGTGTAGTAGTCCTGTTGGTAGTCCTCTTGTATACCCGTGTCGGGGCTAGGTGGAGGACTGGAAGAGCTCGGGACATTGTCGTGATGGAAGTGTTGGGATTGGTGGAAGTGGGGGGATTGATATTGTGGTAGGTGTTGGGACTGTTAATGGTGGTGGGAATGTTGAGTTTGGTGTTGGTAGTCTTCATGGTATTGGGGTTGAGTTTGTGGTATGTATTGCTGATTTGGTTGGGGGGTGGACATGTGTTGTGGTGGTTGTTGTTGGTAATATGGTGGTGGTTGTTGTTGTTGGTAATAAGGTGGTGGTGGTTGTTGTTGGTAAAATGGTGGTGGTGGTTGTTGTTGGTAATAAGGTGATGGTTGTTGTTGTTGGGAATACTGTGGTGGTTGTTGTTGTTGGAAATATGGCTGTTGCATCCGGGGATCGTCCAAATAGAACGGGTCAGACACAATCATTTCTGGATTTGTATTTGCTCTATACCAATCCACATATTCCCTTGTCGGCTTCATTTCGTTGGGCGCCACCGGAAATTGTAGAACATAGTGGGCACGGTCTTTCTACATTTTACGAAACTCCTTAGTAAATTCCTTCCAATTTTGGGCATACCACTGGTGGCTGACTTTTTTTAGATGCCAAGGTTCCATAGACATTGGGGGGTCTGGGATTTCTTGATGCATTCCGAATTGCAGCTTGACACGGTCACTTTGGTGCATCTCCACAGTGGTGAACCGCATTATGGCCGTTTTTGCTGTCCAAACAGCTGCATCTTCGGGGTTGGGTTGATGTTCCAATCCCAAATATGGCCTCCAAATAAACTGCAAAGAAAAAAGCAAATATGTTATTTATCGAGAATGCATGATATTAATAAATCAGTTAGAAGCTGAGTGATTTAGTGGTAATACATCTTGTGCTCGGAGACGATCCAAGAGTTGACGATAAAATATAATTTTATTTTTGGGGGTAAGACTGTAATCCAGTCCGGTTGTAATGAACCTAAACAAAAAAAGATAAATAATATTATTTACAAATATTTATACAATAAATTTACAATATGAAATAGCATCAGAAATTTACCTAGTTGCGTATGGGAAGGAGTAGTCGTTAGGATTTTCTGGGGCTAGCCTCGGCAATCTCCACCACCCCCATGCTTGGAGCAAAAAAGCACATCCAGAAAATGTACAGTGCTCATTTTGTGCATTTTTACTCAAAGAGCTATATAGGAATGCTAATACTGCAGAACCCCAACTATATGTGCTTATTCTATCAATGTCCCCGAGCAAACTCAGGTACATAAAGTTTATGCTATTTCCCGTCCCTTCGGGAAATAGCAAGTTCCCAAACAATAGCATAATGTAAACCCGGGTTTTTATGACTTTTTCTTGTTCGGAGGATTCCTCAGTCAAAGTTATGGAGTCGTGGTACAATTGTAGGCTAGATAATTTAATACCCTGACCCCTTGCTTTGGCAGACCCCTCACCCTCGACCAGATCTACCCCCAACATTTGAACACATATTTGGTTAGGCTGTTGAACATTTCCGGTCACAGGCTTACCATCTATTCTAAGACCCAAAAGCATGTACACGTCCTCTAATGTGACGGTACATTCACCAGTTGGTAGGTGAAAAGTGTGTGTCTCGGGTCTCCAACGTTCACACAGAGCCAAAATGAATTTGACATCAATTGTGGCATTTACAACATGCATAACATGACCGAAACCCGCACGCTCTATGTAAGGTACGCACCATGGGTCTGGATAAGGCATATGGTGTGAACGTTGACGAAATTTCTTGGGATCCTATAAAAGCAAACAATATAAACAATCATTAGATTGGACTTTTAAAAAACAAATTGCAAACATACGAAAGAGGCAATGTTCAAGAAAAACTTACGAATGAGGCAATGTTTGCCCTAGTGCCTCTGTGTTCTTGGCCCATGGTAAGAAGAGACATGACTGCAATGTAGAACGAAGCTTGGTGGATGAGAAGTTTCGTCGGAGTTCTCTGAATAAAAGTGTTAGTGGTTGATGAAAACTTGCAAGAATGACCCTCTATTTATACTCGTTTTCAAGTAGACTGAATATGCAAAGGTGTGACAAGTGGAAGGCATGCGTGGGAATCTTGCAGAATAGGTGCAGGCTAGGTGGTAGTGTTGGCATGCATTGGTGCAGACTAGGTGGGAGTTGTCTTGTCATGGGGAAGACTTGGTGGAATCTGATGATGCAAAGGTGTGACACGTGGAAGGCATGCGTGGGAATCTTGCAGAATAGGTGCAGGCTAGGTGGTAGTGTTGGCATGCATTGGTGCAGACTAGGTGGGAGTTGTCTTGTCATGGGGAAGACTTGGTGGAATCTGATGATGCAAAGGTGTGACACGTGGAAGGCATGCGTGGGAATCTTGCAGAATAGGTGCAGGCTAGGTGGTAGTGTTGGCATGCATTGGTGCAGACTAGGTGGGAGTTGTCTTGTCATAGGGAAGACTTGGTGGAATCTGATGATGCAAAGGTGTGACACGTGGAAGGCATGCGTGGGAATCTTGCAGAATAGGTGCAGGCTAGGTGGTAGTGTTGGCATGCATTGGTGCAGACTAGGTGGGAGTTGTCTTGTCATGGGGAAGACTTGGTGGAATCTGATGATGCAAAGGTGTGACACGTGGAAGGCATGCTTGGGAATCTTGCAGAATAGGTGCAGGCTAGGTGGTAGTGTTGGCATGCATTGGTGCAGACTAGGTGGGAGTTGTCTTGTCATGGGGAAGACTTGGTGGAATCTGATGATGCAAAGGTGTGACACTTGGAAGGCATGCGTGGGAATCTTGCAGAATAGGTGCAGGCTAGGTGGTAGTGTTGGCATGCATTGGTGCAGACTAGGTGGGAGTTGTCTTGTCATGGGGAAGACTTGGTGGAATCTGATGATGCAAAGGTGTGACACGTGGAAGGCATGCGTGGGAATCTTGCAGAATAGGTGCAGGCTAGGTGGTAGTGTTGGCATGCATTGGTGCAGACTAGGTGGGAGTTGTCTTGTCATGGGGAAGACTTGGTGGAATCTGATGATGCAAAGGTGTGACACGTGGAAGGCATGCGTGGGAATCTTGCAGAATAGGTGCAGGCTAGGTGGTAGTGTTGGCATGCATTGGTGCAGACTAGGTGGGAGTTGTCTTGTCATGGGGAAGACTTGGTGGAATCTGATGATGCAAAGGTGTGACACATGGAAGGCATGTGTGGGAATATTATTTAAAATAAATAATCAGGTTGTTTAAAATAAATAATTAAGCTTAAATAAAATTGAATAAAACAGGTTGTTTAAAATAATCAGGCATGCGTGGGAATATTATTTAAAATAATTAATCAGGTTGTTTAAACACATAATGGAAAAAAGAGGTAGTTTAGTATTGGAAGTGTGATATTCAGTATTGGAAGTTCAAGAAGTTTAAGTTTTTGGTGAAAGCAAAGCTAAAGCTGAGACTAAGTTCAGACTATGTGGAGAATACATTTGATGGATAGGCAGTAGACGTGTCAAAATTATTACATGCATGCAGCTCCACGTTGCCTGCAAGTTCTTGCATGCTTTACATGTGTCCAAGTTTTGCATGCGTTGCTCTTGGGGAAGGATTGGTTGAAGACATGCATGCAAAGATGTGTCGGAATCTTGCAGTATAAATATTCACACACATTTTCACAAAGGTATTCACAATATCTTCACAGCAATATTCACAAAAGCTTCACAATATCATCACAAAACCTTCACAATATCATCACAAAACCTTCACAAAACCTTCACAATATCTTCACAAAACCATCACAATATCTTCACAAAACCTTCACAAAACATGGCATCTTCATCACAATACAAAATCAAAGCTCACGTCAATGGTGAGACTTATGAATGTGATATGTCTGGCTTCCTATTTAGAAACACCGAATGCACTCGTTTTTGTCTAAATAGAGGAGCTGACTTCTCTTATCTGAAGAAAAAGATTGAGTCCAAACTAAGACAACCCGTGTCCCAAATTTTTTATCAACAACCTTTTTTTTTCAGAAAACAACTCTGTCAAGTTTCGTAAGTCATTGATTCAAAATGACATGGAGACAAAATACATGTTTCGTAACCATGAGTATTCTGGTTACGAATACATAGTGTTGTACATTGTGTTGGAACAATTTCAACCAACTCAGAATATTCAGTCACAGGTTATTGATCCTGTGATTGATGACGAACAAGATGTTGAGCACCACGTTGAAGACGATGTGGTTGATGATGCTGAAGACGTGGTTGATGACTTGGTGAACCGTGATTCTGAAGACGAAGACCAAGTTCAAATACCTATAGCGCAACGCTACTCACCGCCTGCGCACTTCAGAACACTTAACTTGGGCGAGGATGAGCCCTCATCAGATATGTTCTACAACCCATATATGAGGTCTGATGAGGACTTAAAGAAGGGTGACCAATTTCGGACCAAGGAAGAGTGTCTGTTAGCAATAAAGAACTGGCACTTGAAAAACTGTGTTGACTACGATGTTATCAAATCAAATCCGGAAAGATACGTTATTGTATGCAAAAATCCGGAGTGTGGGTATAGGTTGATGGCATCGTACAAGAAGAAACATAATGCGTGGGTGATAGGGTCCATTTCTCAAGCTCACATTTGCGTCAACACCAACATGGCACAGGATCATCGCAAACTTAGCCATGATATGATCTGCCATTCCATATTACCTCTAGTTGAGGCTGACCCGTCACTGAAGGTCAAAACAATTATCTCCCATTGCGTGGCTGTTTTCAAATATACACCGTCATACAGAAAGGCTTGGTTAGCGAAAACCAAGGCAATTGAACTGGTATACGGTAACTGGGAGGAGTCATACAAACAACTACCACGCTACCTGGCTGCACTACGATTGTATTCACCTGGGACGGTTTCTATAATGGAGACCTTGCCGGCACAATCCCCTGACGGAACTCGTCTAGAAGGTAATGGAATATTCCATAGACTTTTCTGGGCATTCCGTCCCTGCATCATCGGTTTTACATTCTGCAAACCACTTGTTCAAGTCGATGGAACTTGGATGTATGGGAAATACAAAGGATCGTTATTGATGGCGGTCGCACAAGATGGAAATTCTAATATTTTCCCAATAGCCTTTGCATTGGTAGAAGGAGAAACGGCTGCTGCTTGGAGTTTCTTCCTTAAGAATCTCCGAACGCACGTGACTCCACAAGCTGGCATCTGTGTGATTTCTGACAGGCACGCTTCAATAGACAGTGCATACAATAATCCAGCAAATGGTTGGCATGACCCCCCGTCTACCCATGTCTACTGCATCAGGCATATTGCTCAAAATTTTATGCGGGAGTTCAAGGATAACTTCTTGAAGCAACATTTGATAAACGCGGGGTATGCATTAAACCAACCTGGATTCCAATACTACCGCCGGGAAATAGTGTTGGCAAATTCTGATGCAGGGAGGTGGATCGATAATATTGACAGAGCGAAGTGGACTAGATCATACGACGATGGGGTGAGGTGGGGCCACATGACAACAAATCTTGTGGAATCAATGAATGGCGTCTTTAAGGGCATACGTAACCTCCCGGTAACCGCATTGGTGAGTGCGACCTATTTTCGAATGGCAACGTTGTTCGTAACAAGAGGCAGGCGCTGGCATGAAGTGTTGCAGACGAGTCAGGTATATAGTGATGCCTACATGAAGTTTATGAGGCAGGAATCTGCCAAAGCCAGCAGCCATCGGGTTACGGAATTCGACCGCCATGGCCACACTTTTAGTGTCAAGGAAACAATTGACCACAACCAAGGGCTGCCCAGACAAGAGTATAGGGTCCTAATACCAGACCGTTGGTGCGACTGTGGTCAATTTCAGGCCTATCGTATGCCTTGTTCCCATGTCATTGCAGCGTGTTCACACAGCCACTTCGATGCATTATCGCTAGTGTCTCCCATCTACAAAGTTGCAACATTGCTCAATGTATACGACAATCCCTTTCCGGTGGTAGCATTGGAGGCGTATTGGCCAGAGTATGACGGGGAAATTGTTTGGCACAACGAATCAATGCGGCGGAATAAAAGTGGTCGCCCAAATAGCAGGCGCATTAGAACTGAAATGGACGTCGCAGAGAAAATGCAGAGGAAGTGTAGCATATGTAGACAACTAGGGCATAATAAGAACAAATGTCCATATCGTGGATCTAGTTTCACAACTTAGTTTTCATATTCATAAATCAGTGTACCAATGCTATTTATCATTAAAGTTTACTTTTTATTCTAAATAGAAGATGACACTTGAACAACAAACACAAACATCTAACATTACAACACCAATTACTAAAACAAAAACAAATACTAGAACAAAAACAAGTACTAAAACAAGAACAAGTACTAGAACAATAACAAATACAACAACAACATGACAAACAACCATTAAAATCTAAGAAATTACAACAGTTAACACTATGTCGTCTGATCCATGCATCATTTGGATGCAATCAATGTCGCTTTCAACTTCAACCCACCAACGTATCGTTTCTCCAGTTTCAAATGAGAACCTTGTTCTAAGCCTCTGAATCCTTCTGATGACTTCACCAGGTTGGTAATCTCCCTCTAACCAAGACATCAAGGACCTTTTTAGTTGGTCCAACGAACGGATGTTCCAAAATTTCATCTCCATTGGGGGTTTCAAAGGCGAGAAAATAACATGCCCATCCCTTTTTAAGATTACTTGTTCAGGATCCGGGCGCCTTGATGATGTTCGCTGCCATGACGACGGTCTTGGGGATGCCATGAACTCAACTTGATAGAGAAAGTGATAGGAAACAGTGGTGAAGAAAATGCAAGGAAATAACACTTTATTTATAGGAAAAGATCTGGGTTGTACACCAATCTACTTAACCCTAATTAGTGTCGCACTTGATAAATTAACCTTAACATGATTAACCCTAATTTTCCCAAAAATTTATAAATAATATTAATTACTTATAAATTTAATTAATATATATATAAATTAATATATATATATATATATATATATATATATATATATATATTAATCTTGTAAATAATTTTATTTATATATATGTATTAATATAAATTTATATAATTTATAATAAATCTAAATTCATAAATTAAAAAAAAATTTTAAAAAAAAAACATATTAAAAAAAATAAAAATAAAGTGTAGGCGCCACTCCTAGTGGCGACTTGCCCTACCCTTTAAGGGTAGGCGCCAACTAGGGTGGCGCCCATGTACAAAATTAGGGCAAAAATTGCCCAATTTTGTAATTTTTTTGAAAAAATGTTTATTTTTGAAATTTTTTTTAAAAAACTGGATATTTAAAAAAAAAATCACGAAAATAATGAAACATAAAAAAAAAGATTTATTTTATTTGGGAAAAAATTTCTATGATGGATTGCAAGAGAAAAAGATTATTTGGGTTCAAGGTTTGTGTTCTTAAATAATCATATACCTGAATATTTATTTTAATTATCTAATATTTTTTGTTTTATATCATAAACAAATGAATGTAAAAGCCATAGAGAATATTTTGCATCCAACATTTGTTCTTCCTCAAAATCAATAAAACGAGGATCCCCAACATTTTCTCTTCCTCAAGTATCCAACATTAATTCTTCATCGATAACGATGGCGATGAATCAGATTCAACATTTTTACTTTAATATTATGTGTAAAAAATATAGTTTATAAACAAATTAATTTATTAATATTCTGTGTAAACAATATAAAGAGTATTTTAAAATATATAGATTTTTCTCCTGGTTTTGTTTATAAATTGAGAGGTATATGATGTTAGTTTTAGAAATATAAAAAAAGTTATTAATGGGGATCAAACCAATGACAATTTCAACTATCCCTTCGGTTATTCTAAAATCGAGGAAATAAAGTGACAACTTTTCATGACATCATTCGTTACTTCATCTCTGTAACTGATGTTAAATCAACTTTGGGTCCGAAGTTAAATATATATTTTTTGGTAGTAGTGTATGATTTCTTCTTCTATTAATTGATTAAAATGTAATACAAATGACGCATCAACTAATATTTCTTCATCTTGTGGTGGAATTTTTCTAAATCATCATGCAAACTGCATTGAAGGTTTTGCAAAAAAAATATGAAATTGTTCTTCTTTTATTGTTGATTGGTCTAACTTGTAGATCGAGACCGATTCTACATTGTTTTTATTGACTTTTAAATCTTCTTCTATTATTTTTTGGTCTTTTATAATCTAAGTGGTTTAGTTGTCAATTAATGTTGAGAAGTATAAATCTCATGGTCACTCACATCTATAGATGAGAAAATAATTGTGCTAATTACTTTGCAAATATTAGTCTTAATTTTAATAATTTTTTCTTTTTGGATTGTCAAAGTTTAGGATCTTTTCTATTTAAAAAGGTTTTTGTTTGATTCTCCCTTTATTTATTTTGATTTAAAAAAAATATATTTTGATGGTTGTAGTCTTTTTATTTTTACTTTAAATTATTGATTTAAACGTATCAATGATTTATTTATATTAATACATAAACATAAATAAATATTATCACTATATTTTAGAACAACAATTAATATTTATTTTCATCGACTAGCATTAACATATATCACTCGACATACTTCACTCACCCCTAATTGGAGTCATTTAGCTGCACTAATTTTTGTTTAAGAAATAATATAATAAAAAAATATTAATATATTTTTAATTTTTTTTTCTCATACTACTTACAAAAAATAATTTTGTTAAATTATACATAATTATTTTATTCTCATATAAAACTAATTATATCTTCTAAAGTTGTGAGAAATTGATCAAATGACTTATTTTGAATATAGAAAGTATTTAATTATATGTGAAGTTTTTTTTTCTGATATATCTTTTAAGTCGCATTACATTTACATCTTTACCCATTTTAATATATTCATTTTAAAAATACAACAAATATATATATCATGTTATTATTGACGTTACAAAACATGGTTGATCACGTGTCAGCGGCACTACATTTCGACCGATCTTATACAACATTTTTAACATGATGTTTGTGCATTATTGTCTATTAAATTAAATTCATATATTAAACTATTTTATGTGTTCACAGGGCAGAGTGTAGACTTTCTTGCCGAGTATATATGCAATTTTTGGACAAGTTGACGATGCTGCACCGCGTCTGCAGTGTTCTCCTTGTTTTTGTCATGTTTTATTTAATTAATTAATCTTTTTTTTTCTTTCCATGTGGCTATTTATTAATGCTATAATTCAGTTGGATAGTTGACAAAATCAATTAATCAGGATTGCACATTCTTAATTAATTACAAATGTTGTTTGATTAATTAGGAGTGACTTTTACATAATATAACGATTAACGATAAAAAAAAAGATATAATCACTTCAAATTATATCATTTTAAGAATTTTCACATTATTTTCACTAAAAATCATAAAGAGTATATTTCACTAAAATTCATAATTTAAAAGAACTATCATATTCCACGTTTTTGTAGATTACAACTTGTGACTACAACTCAACAACACTATCGCAAGACCATGATTCTCTTCCAATATGGAAAATCATACAAAAGTGTAATCACTTGGCATACTAAGAACGCATATCCCATGATCAACCAGACTCTGATACTAGTTGGGTTAGATGAAGGCAACAATCTAGAGGGTGAATAGATCACAATAAAATTTTCTTAGATTAATAATTCTCTTTTGAAAATATTTACTATGGGAAATGGAAGTAATTCTGGATCAACACTCATCTTTCTCGAACCGTTATCGGAAGAATCGAATATGCATTTATACTGTAACAAAATGTATACTGATGATGGGAAAGTAAATCAATATGTTTTACAAAATAGTCGTTTGATCAAAATCACACATTGTAGTCAATCTCCAATGAATTAGGAAATAAAAATTGACACAAACTATTTATCAAACATCTAGTGTGCAATAATCATCAAGTTAATTTTCTCTTGTACTGAAGATATGAAAAACCAATTACAATTCTTTAGATTGTAATTATCTTTTACACAACAGTATGAATTACTTCAACACAACCAAAAAATTTAGTTTATCAAATTGCACACTAAGAGTATTATCAAAATATGGAGAGAGAGAGAGAGAGAGAGAGAGAGAGAGAGAGAGAGAGAGAGAGAGAGAGAGAGAGAGAGAGAGAGAACACCAAGATTTGTTTAGGAAGTTTTCCAATCATCCTCACAATGGGTACGTCTACCTCCAATTCTAAATATAATTGAGATATGTGTAATTAACACTTGCAAGAGTTGTTTACAAGAGAAAAAGGTAGCAATCCAAACCCCTAGACCCTATGATTGATGTTGATCCTAACCTCTTATCCACCCATGATCTTAAGCAAGATCAAGTGATCAAAGACTTCCATGTCGATTATCCTGTTACCGCTACTCCTTTGACAGATTCCCGTTCTTCAACGCTTTCACTCGACTGAATCCTCGTTGCGAGATCTTTTACAAAACCCCTAAATCAATACTTAATATCTTGGAGTAAAAACCATAATCGGTTTTATCAAAGAAACCCCCAAAGAATACTCAACCCGGTTTGATTACAACAATCATAAATTGGACCTTATCAATCTAATCTAGATGACACTCAATAAAAATGATTATTTGTAATTGTTGAATGTATGAAGAAAAAAGTTGAAGATGAAGAGAAGATTATTTATATGTTCTTGGTTTCTTGTTGAGAAATGATTCATGAATACATATTTATATGTATTTGTGTGTGTAGAAAAAATAACAGACAAAACAAATTTTTAGCCAAAAATTACAAGTTTTGTAAAATAGAACAAAATGTATTGACTCCAAATTAGAATGAGTCAATACATAAAGGATGTGAGTCGATATATTGAAGGCACAAACATTTTTTTTAAAAAATTCTTCAGTAGGAGTCGACTCTAAACACGGTAGAGTCGACTCATACATGTTACGTATCGACCCATAATAACAATGTATCGATACATTGAGGGCAAGGCTATTTGCTTAAAAAAACTTCAGTTGGAGTCGACTCTAAACACGATTGAGTCGACTCATTCACATTGTGTATCAACTCATACCTCATATGTATCGATACTTTTAAGGCATAACCATTTTCTTTAAAACTCATTAAGTATGTATTGATACATAGCCATAACGTATCGACCCATAGACTTATTTTTCATGAAAAATCATAATTTTGACTTGTAAAGACCTATCTAATCTGATTTTAAGTGTCCTATTATGATAAGACACATCTGTACATAGACAACAATGTCCAATGTACACAAATACTAAGTGTCCTAATTTTGACATCATTCAAAATATATCTAAGAGGATAGTGCACTCACAAGTTGTTGGAAAAATATTAAGGTTTAGGGTTTGGCACAAGGAAGATCATGAGAATGGTGAGATTTTAAAAAATAAGCTTCTTTGAGGGATAAATCACACGAGGTTGATGCTTTTCAAAATCAATTGGACTTTATACATTTGTGAGGGGGTGCTGACTTATGGAACACATTGTCTCCAAAAGGAAAAACGGGAAAGTCAATCAGCAGACATATTCCATTAACTGTCATTGATGAAGTTGTAAACATGAGAACTCACATTAAGAATATCATCCTAATCACTCAACTATTGAATATCATGAATGAGAAGGTCACTACATTAAGCATTACCCCAAAACTTAATATATTTATCATCGCCTAAATGTAAGCTTGTGTGTTCCATCATCACACTATATTCATCTTTGATGCTAAACCGATAAGAAAAATATATGTGATGCTTGATCTCAACACTATACTCTTAAGAAAAGTGGATCAAGGCTCCTATGAATAAAATAGATTCCAACAAAGCTTTAGGTTAGAGGCTTCACTTGGAAAATGAGGGATCTGGCCCCTGACCCTTCTTTAAAGTAATGTTTGCAAACCTTCTTCCAAGCCACCATTACCAACTTTATTTTAGTGACATCTGTAGCGGTAAATTCATGATCACTGAGCTATTGGTTAGCTTAACATCAATAACACCAGAGTCGCCATCGCGCTTTTATTGTTTCCAAAGGAAAAGAGAAAAGTACGAACAAAATCCAAAGATAAGAAGTTTTCAAATAAAAACTAATAAAACGTCAGAGATTACAGATAAGGAGGTTGGTTACACAGAGGGGAGGTATTAACATCCAAAGTATCCTAGGTACTCTTAGAGAGCCCTTTTGGTGTGAAAGTGCTTTAGTTGAAAAAGATGTTTGCTAAAAAATAGAATGAGGGGATGAGAAAATAATTCATTATTTATATTTTGTGTTTGACAAGACCTTCAGTCTTATGCCTACGTACCAACATAAACATGAGGGATCAAATTCTCGTAAATCATGGTAAAAATTTCAAAGATAGGTGGATTTATTTTAACAAAATCTTAAAGATATTTTGTTATAAAAGGGAGAATACTCAACCAAACATCCACCGATAATGAGGGCTTTATAACATTTAAGAAGGATGGCTCCAACTTGGATTCAATTAACAAGTATGCCACTAACCCATAATAAATGGAAAGACTTACAATCAACATACCATGGAATGGGAGAATTATATCTCGACCAAAGATAACTCAAATCTAAATGCTCTCTTTTGAAAAGTTAAAAGAAAAAGGCACAAAGTGGTCAAAACGATTAGATGATGTTGTTAGCCATTTTTTGTTTTTTTGAAAATAAAGTCAATATGATTAAGTTCATTTACAAGTTTGATTAAGAAAATATTTTGAAAATCAATGACATAAGGTCAAGGTTTCTACTCATTAAAACAAGTCTAAGTTGAAAACACAAGCAAATAAGTTTTGAAAATGAGGGAGAGATTTTGAAATTAAAGAAGGAGAAGGAGATGAAGGGACTATCCTATACAAGATTTAAAAGTTTAGAGTTGAAAAGATCTAACCAATCGGAAGCATCCACAAGACAATAGTGTTAGATAGAAACCTATTTCCTTTGGATTCTCAAGCAAGCAATAAAGCATAATCATCCAAGCAATTAATAAGAAGACCAATGACATCAAATAAAGATAACCAAACAGGCAAGCAAGCATTCCAAAGCAAGCATTCTTCAATGTCCTTCAAATGTATGAGATGAAATATCCCTTGAAACATACTCAAAGAGAAATCATAAGATAATATCAATAAGGTCAAAATAACAATTCAAACAAGAAGAATGAGTATAGAAGATAAAGAAAAGGAGTCTCTCAAGGCTTGTATCAGATGAATGACATTGACCTAGAAATGGTCTCAGATTAATGGCATTGGCCATGTTTCCTCTATAGGACAGGGATATGGTCTACTTTAAGTCCAATGGTTCAGATCAAGTCACAAACAGAGGTCCAACAGTCCACCGATGTATTTTTTAGGGTTTTTGTTTTTATTAAGTACTTTAAGGTCCTAAGACCATAAACAAAACAAAATCATAAGCATAAATATAATACAAGCACAAAATACAGCTCAAGTGAGCAAAGTGAAAATGACTGAAACATAAATAAATTGCATGAAATATAAATGACAATGAAAGATAAAGTGCAAGATTTTAAATTGCATTAAAGTAGATGACATTAAAAATAAAGTCAATACAAAAGATGTTAGTGAATCTTAGTGGAAGAAGAAATGCTTATTTTTAAGTCATTTTGTGGAGAACGCTCAACCATCCACTCACAAGCATGAAGATATGAACCTAGACATCATTCATGAGAAAGGCTCCAACTTAGATAAACCAACAAGTATGCCACTAGGTCTCACAAATGGAAAAGAGGCCAAATATTCACACAATACCATGAGGAATGGGAGACTTACAATCTCACTTACAAAAATGTTATGCCTTGGGACAAATTTAGCGCCACGTTAAGCAATCATAATTGGACTTATGTAGAAGTCACAACTATCTAAGGTCGAACAATAATAATATTGGTGTTAATGAATGCTAGAGACAAGGTATCAAAACCAAGCTCCTAAATTATATCACCCACAAAAATAAGAGGGGATGGACCTATCTCAATCAAGCTCATGTTGATTCATTTGACACAAGGTCATTGATGAATCAACTAGCATTTTGATCTATGAGAAAGCATTGGTCATGAATGGATTGGGAAATAAGTGAGATGAAGATGAAGAGATGAAGTGAAGGGGATCACAAATTGATCAAGGGATGAACTTCATTTGATCAATACCATCCGTTCATTTTGAGGGATGAAGTTCAAACTTCATCAACCCCCTTAATTCAATGATATTGATCAAATTAATGTCCAATTCAACACAAAGTCAATAAAATAGCTCAACAAAATATTAAGGCAATTAAACAATTTAAATCCAATTTTTAAATGAAGAAAAATACATTTTAAAAGGGGAAAACCCTAAAATTCCTTCAAATCACCAAAGAAATGGCCAAGGGATTTATCATAGGTCAAACAAGGGCAAAGGACAATTGACTATTTTTTTGGGCATTTTTGAAAAGTCAGAAGTATTTAAAATCAATTAAAAACAAGTTAAAAATCACAAAATTCACTAAAAATGTCAAACTCAATCCAAAAATTAATTTTAATTCAGAAATGGGAAGAGGAAATTATTTGCGAAATTTTGGTGATGGTCCCATATTTTTTAAATTAAAAATGAAATTATAATGAATTTTGTAAGAAAATGATATTTAAAAATTAATTTGGAAAATAAAAGAAATTAGAAAAAACAAGGGCCATCAGATCTCCCTCATTAATTGAGGTGGCAGATCTAATGGCCAAGCGCGTATAATCCACCATACACTTTAGTCAACATGCACGCAGGCTTGGTAATCAGAATCAAGGGACCAAATTAGAACGTGGCCAATGGATCAGATGGTCTGGATTGCGTCAACACACCACCAGAGCCCTAGCTCCGGTCATCTTATCTGACCACCTCACCGGACTGGTTAGAAAGTTCACCAAAACTAATGGACCATACACTACTTTGAAGAGAAAATCACGAGGATTCCAAATATGACCTCAAAATCTTCCAACTCTCACTCTATAATGAGAAATGTGGAATTGAAAGTTGAGGTGTTCAAACTGAATTGCTTCGATTCAATCTCAAAGCAACTCAGTATCAATGCCTACATTGGTAGGACTCCAGTCAACCAAAAGTCAAGCCAAAATCTTAAGAAATGAGAGAGAATCAAAGAATTGAAATTATGGAAAATTCACCTTCGAGTTGCAGTTTTGAGGCTCGATCTTGATGCAATTCCACTTGGTCTTGCTTCCTCTTGCTTGCAGGAGATGATTAGGATCAAAATGGATGTAAATCCTTGGAGTTCTAGTTCAGAAATAGAAGTTGAACTAGAAGCTCGATTTCAATGAAATCCTCAAGGTATTCTATCAAGTATGGCTATGGGATTACTGGGCAAAGCTTAGGCAGGGGTTCTCTTCAATTCTGAAGCAATGGAGTTCAATTTATAGGCAATGCAAAATGATTTCTACACCTTTCAAATTTTGGCCAACAATAGTAATTCAATAGGTATGTGTTTAGGCCCAAATGATCATTACAATAAGTCCAAAATCGTGCATAAATGATGTTGAGATCATAACATGAGGCCATGCAAAGTAGTGTAACATTTGTGTTCAAAAGTTTCCAAATTGGGTCATGCAAAGAAGCCATGCACAAGTCCCTTAATTTTTGTCCAAATGGAATGATCTTGATATCTTTGGAAATCTACCATCATGGGGAGCAACTTTTATGTTGGGACTTTTTCTATTTGAAGATTAAAACATGATGAATTCTGACCTTGAAGTTGGAGGAATCAAACATACTTAAAAATTTTCTAAGTTAAAAGTCAAATGACCCCTTTTTCTACCTTGAATAACTTTTTCTATGAGTTTCAAATGAATTTGGTTCCTTCTTCAAAGGTGTATCTCTTTTAATTATATTAATTTTGATAACAAATTTGACACAATTTGGATCTAGCATGATGGAGTTATGTATTTTAGAAGTTGATGAAAATTGCTTGTTCAATGATGAGGACCAAAATGGACCTATAATGTTTCCTCATTGCACATGCCCTTTCAAGTGAAATTTTACCTTTATCAAAGAAGAAAAGTTGAATAAGACATATTTAGATTGATCATGAAACTTGGATCATCTTCATATCATAAATATTGAGGAAGTTATGGTTCTTGGAAGTTGACCTTCCATCTAGGGCACAAACAAAATGACCTATAATCTTTCACCATAAAAAATGACTTTCCAAGCAAAATTCACTCTTGATGCCAACATGAAATTTGTTTGGAATGTCATAAAGAGTAAATTTTATATTGGAATCATTTTCATATGACAAAATTAGTAGGATATATGGTCTAGGGAACCCTAGATTTGACTAGTTGACTTTTCTGGTCAGCCTCCATGAACCAACTTGCAAACTTGAAGTTCCTTTGCTCTTTGGGACTCATGGAGGATCATATATGCTTATAATGATGTTCAATGAAGTACCCATGACATCTTTGACCAAATGTTAAAGAAACTTGCTAAGGAAGGCACATATGATACCTAGATGAATTAGAGCTTCCTTGACAGACAAGCTTCAAACTCTTGATGAATTCTTGATCAAAAATGACAAATAAAGAACATAGGGATCCATATATGATGCTTAGAACCAATGTGGACCTTTTCTTTGCTTGATTCCTTGCACTGAGGGGCTCAAGTCCTAGTTGTGAGCTTGATGAGGCATATATGGATACACACACTACCTACAAAAGAAACAAAGCTACACTAGACATATTTTTGGTTTTTTGTTAGTAAACAAAGAAAATAAAGTATGATACAATCATAAATGCTTGGTGATCTCTCCCAATGCAAACCCAATAAATGATAGGTAAGGAGGAAGCCAAGATGTGATCCCAATGCCAAATGCAATGCTATGAGATGGCATGAGGGATCTTAGGGTCAAAATTGGGGTCTTACAACATCCCTTCTCCAAATGAAATTCCTGGTGTTAGATTCCAACTCCTTAAGCAAAGCCACTAGCCGTACATAAACAAATATAATGAAATGATATGCTTTGAATGGCCGATTTAATAAGCCAGACTCTTTATGCAATGGGCTACAGATAACAAGCCTTATGTATGCTCTTAAAGATTGGCACACCTATGTATGTGAATTGCACACCTCTCACATCATACAGGCGCATGTTGGAACAAACGACCGAGCTTCATTATGTTCTAGTTGTTTTCAGCTATCGCGCGTGTCGTAAAACCAAAAAATCACATCAGAATCCAGCCAGGCCAAATTCGAAGATAAGTCTCCGAAAGTTCAGACAAAATCCAGAGATAAATCTTCGAAAGTTCAGATTGACAATTTAGCTTTGACCTTGCAGTCGCGACAATAGGCTACAGATAACAAGCCTTAGGTATGCTCTTAAAGATTTGCACACCTATATATGTGAATTGCACACCTCTCAGGTCGTACAGACGCGTGTTGGAACAAACGACTGAGCATCATTATGTTTTAGTTTTTTCCAGCTATCGTGTGTATCATAAAACCAAAAAATCACATCAAAGTCCAGCCAGGCCAAATTCGGAGATAAATCTCCGAAAGTTCGGACAAAATCCAGAGATAAATCTCTGAAAGTTCAGACAAAATCCATAGATGCATCTCTAGATAAACTTCGAGTTACATAAATATAGAAATCCCATTGATGCCCTAGACTCCAATCAAATGAGAATGCATGTCTATATCAACTACCTATTTTGAATGTACTACTATCTAATGTATCTTAAATGATCTATGTTACTGAAAATATCATTCGAATCTCAGAAAAAGAAATGAAATGAGAAACTTACCAAATTAGAGTTATGGATGAAAAACATGAATGAAGTAAATGACTTTGCAACAAATGAAGTAGAATGGAGTGAGTGGTCTTGAAAAATGAACTTCAATAAACTTGTTCAAATGGGGTTTGGAAATGACTTTGCAGCAAAGGAGCACAAATAAAGTTTTAGTAACTTTGAAGCAAATGAAGAAGGAAGATGGAAGAGTCTGATACGGGTATATGAAATAAACGCGTCTTGCGATACATCTCCGTAAAATTCCTTGAATTTTGAATTAAAAGTTTTTACATAGATGTGTCTTCGGACTCACCTAATATTGATACAAATATATATTTCCAAGGCAAAATAAGAGTGACTAATTAATTTGCGCAAATGGATGTGGAAAAAAAAGGTATATCCAAAGACCTCTAAACGACAGTGATAATTGTTACTTTTCACGGTGGAGCAACCCTCAAAACTTAACCATTTTACTCATTTATATAAACCCCTATGGCCACCTTAGCCCTTAGCCCCAAATTCAAGTTGGAAAACTGATTTTATTGTCCATCCTTAGCCCCGGATTGACCGAACAAATCAACAAAAAGTGTTTTTTTATGAAAACAAATCTAAAAAAATATGTAAATACCGTATTTGATATTTAACATTTTTGAGCAACATATAAATATCCCTATGCATGTATTGCTATAAATTATTTTTACATACTTATAAAACAACATTGAATTCTCACCTTTCTCACTCTAGAAAAAATCAATCTTCTATCTTAATCAACTATAACAATTTACACAACTTCAATAGCAGTACAATGTATATTAGGAATCTTGTCTAACAAATCCACTGTTAACATTGATGCCTTTACCTTCTGCTTTGAACTAATCGTCTGAGAATATCCCATTGAAAGTGAATTTGTTGAAGTATTCCTTTTACATGGACCCAACCACTTAGCTTGCATGTATTTTTGTTTTCTCCATGGTCCTATGTGCATTTTGTTTTCCTTCAAACATCTCTTAGCTACCATACACATGATCTTTATTATGTTTCTTAATCTCTCTACTTTTCCTACATACATTTCTGGGAGTTTTCTCACAAGATTGTTATAATCTTCACTTGCTTTTCCCATCTCAAATTGTGATCGAAAGTTTAGTTCTATGATTACCCTAACATCTGATTTCTGTTTGCTTGTACTATGTATCACATCCAAAAATGTATGTTCCCCTGCATAGTTATATTATAATAATGATATAATTGTTAGCTTTCGGTATATATTAATTAATTTTATAATGGTATATTATATATAATGAATTATTATTTAATTACTTAAACAATAAAAATTAGTGATTAATTAATCACCTGATTGAAGATTATGTGAGCTAGTCCATTTAGTATTACAAATGGAACTATTGAAACCAGCATTTTGAAGGCACCTTGAAACTTGTCTCATGAAACAGTTTCTACATTCTCTTGCTGATGAACCCTTGATCTGTCTACTACAACTGCACTCTATTTCTGATCTATCTATTTCCTCAATCGCTTCTTGTGTTGCATTCCTTAGGCTTAATTCCACCGCACTTATTTTATATACATTCGTCTGCACCAAATCAAAACCAAAATAATTTAATCATAATTTTAATTTCCAGATCTCAAAATAATACATGTGGATCATGAATTAGTTAATTACCTGCAGAAGCTGAAGTTGATCTTCCCAAAAATTTCTATTCTCTTCAATATTGCTGGTACCAGCATGAACCTTCTGAGAGGATTCATCATCATCATCATCTTCAATATCTAAATGAGAGTCATTGGAACTTGAACTACTATCACCTAAATTGGCATCAGAATCATCAAGAAATTCAAACTCTACATCAACAAGATTGTTGTCTGCAAATTGCTGCAGTTTTTTCCTAGATAATTCTCTACGGAAACCAACAGGCAAATACCTAGCAACTCGGGAGATAGAAGTTGTACCCATGATTATGATTATTGTTGTGTTGAAAGGAAAATGGAGAATGAATCTGTTTATATACAAAGGAAAATGAAGGATGAGACAATCTCCAATATCCGCGCATATCTAATAGCTGTTTTCAGATATATCTATCTAATAGTTATTTGGCACGACTTGTTGGTTGCTAATTTTTTATTAAGATTTAAAATGAGAGTATTTGATGATTATTGACTTAATTGAGGTAGGTCTGTGAGAAAGTTAGTAGTTAGGGTCATAATTCAAAGGCTACTATAGGATGAGAATTTTTTACTAAAATAATTCAGATATTAAAAAAAATCCCAAAATAATTTTAATTTTTTTTTTTTTTCCAAACTACCTCACTTTTAGGAGGAGGCGTCAATCTAATTGGCGTCTCCTTTTAAACATAGAGAGGAGACGCCAATTAGATTGGTTAGGGCATATGGTGCAGTCAATTCAATTGGCGCCCATGTGTATGGGTTAAAGGGATACGCCAATTGGATTGGCACCTTAGTGTATTTTGTAATTTTTTTTCAAAAATAGTCTACGTGATACATAATTTCGAAATCAGACCAATTCATATTAATATAAATTCCCGTTTATACAAAAAAGACTAATGTTGATCACCGGGATCACCTAACCGACATTCGGTCCCACATCCCTTAGCTACCCGAACCCGTGGCCCTAACCCACGTTGATGATTCACCATTGGTGTTTGAGCATCTGAGGGCTCAGGAACATCTCTACCAACTACCGGAGATGACCTGTTAAGATAGTCAGATAAATCAGCGTAGTCTTATGCGTCGAAGGTGTACCGCCATACCCGAGTTCATGACCTATGCCAGAGTAGTTGGGTTGTGTTTGACTTGCTGGTGGGCGACCAGGACGGTTGAAGGGAGACATTAGTGTGAATAATGTGTCGAGGAAAGGTTGGAAAGATTATTGTGGTGTTTGGTAGAGATATGGTTGTTGAAGGTTTCAGTTTTGAGATTGAAATTCTAGTTAACAGACTTTCGATGTCACACGGGTTGTTATGACATCCAATTCTGCGCAGACAAGAATTATGCAGAACTTTAAAAAGTAAGTGCAGTAAATAACACAAGTAATTGTTTACCCAATTTGGTCCAACATGACCTACGTCTGAGGGCTACCAAGCCAGGGAGGAAATCCACTATTAGTAGTATTAATTCAGACCTTAAACCAACTGTTTAACCCTATCACTTAATACCTACCCAATGCAATTTCAATCTTACACTAAGATCAGTGTTCCTACTCACTCCCCCTCAATCACCTCAGTGATTACAACCTTTAATTAAAATTAAAGACACTTGTGAAGTCACACTTCAAACAACCACTACGCCAAATAAGGGAAAAGAGGACGCTTATTTTGGCCTATAACAGCGCTTTTAAGCGCCCTCTAAAGTGGCGCTGGCATAGGTAAAGACAGCGCTTTGTTTTCCTGGAGAAAGCGCTGTCTAAAGTGGCCACATTATAGTGCGCTTTCAGAAAAAAACGCCCTCTGGAGTGGTCCATAAAGGGACACCTTAGAGGGCGCTTTCTGGAAAAAGCGCCCTCTAAAGTTGTCAATGTAAAGTGTTTAGAGGGCGCTTTCAGGAAAAAGCGCCCTCTAAAGTTGTCAATGTAAAGTGTTTAGAGGGCGCTTTCAGGAAAAAGCGCCCTCTAAAGTTGTCAATGTAAAGTGTTTAGAGGGCGCTTTCTGGACAAAGCGCCCTCTAAAGTGTTAGTTATTTTAAAAAAATTTGTTTGAAAAACAGTGGATATTTAATTGGTAACCTGTTCGCATGCTGCAAAAGTGTAAAATTCATATTGATTTCATCCTTTAATCCAATGTTATACACCATTAATCCATTGATATATACAACATGAATCCATTTATATACAACATTAATCCTCCATATATACAACATTAATATATGATTCTTTGATCAACAATATACAACAACATATTCATGATTTAGTAAAAGTACAACAACAATATACAACATATATACAACAACAGCATACAACAACAACATTCCATACATATATGTACAACAATATACAACCTAGCTATATGATTCTTTGATCAACAATGAATTGACACAATTCATCCTTCATTTCATCCAAATGAGCTCTTGAGTAAGATTTGTATTCCTCAAAGTACTACAATTAAGAGAATAAAACATATTCATGATTTAGTAACAAATTAGATGAAATATCCGATAATATTAAAATAAACCCTAACTTATTATTCCATACCATTTTTGGGATGTCTATACGATTCAACGCAATGATATCTCTCATAAATCTCAATACAAAAAATCCGCAATCGACCGAATTATTTTGCTGAGGACACTACACAGAAAAACAAACAATATATATATAGTTAATTTCTTACAAACACTATTATAAGCAAAAAAACAAACACTATTATAAGCAAAAATAAGATACTTAATATATACCTGAACTCTGACCCAGGTAATGTCCTTCCTATTACGATAATTCTTTTTCGATCTAAATTTTATTATTGCCCTAACAAAATAAAAACGTATATTGAGATCAATCTGACAGACATAATTAAATATACAAATACACACGAATATTTAGGGGAATTTCACTTACGCGTCAACCGTCTTCTTCATACTCGGATATTTACTCCAATCACCCGATAACGAATCGAGATAATACACTATTAGTCTCGAAAGATCCATAGCAACCAACACCCAGTGACCACTGTAAAATAAAACAAAAATTTAGATGAATGAAAATTTTCTACGTAAAAGATATACATAGATTAGAATGAAATTATTAGAAAGAAAATCTAACCCGTTGCCAGAATTAAACGGTAAAAAATACAAACTGGGTGTAGTATTATCGCCGGCCGCCATGAATCTATCGACTAGATCATTCTTTACGGATGTTGGATTTTTTGTTATTAACGTTGCGTTGATACGGGAAGCAGCAATAAAATTGAAACGGTTACACAATTCAGTTCCCCGCATCAATGTTACATACATATACCTTAAATAGAAACATAATAAACATTAGACTACTCATTGAAATGTGTAAATAAATTGTTCAACTAAGTAAATTATAGATTGATCGGAGTACCATATGTATGTATGAATGACAGCGATGCCCAATTCATCGTGTTCAAAAAGTTGTTGCATGTCCTCCTTTGCAATTATTTCGAAATGAGCAGCTCCGAAAACACCTTCATCAAAATCTATACTACGAATGGCCCCGTGCATAATATCGGACTCATCCACCATTTTCTCAAGACGCATCATAATTTGAGATTTTGTCCCGGACGTCGTTGGAATATCCTTAGCAACGCTTTTCAACTTTCGACCGGGAACCTAAAAATTCATATAAAATAAATCATGACTTTTTGTGATGCAACAGAATCGTTGCGTATATAATTCAATGGGTATATATATTTGTACCTCTTTTTGAGATACAACCGACTCGATGCGTCTTGAAATCCCTTTACCAACTTTATGTGTGGGTCTTGTAGGAGTCTAACATTACCATGTAATAAGGATTGATTAAATATCATAATTGTAGCTGAATTGAAATGTGAATACTAAATATTCATAATCATTTAGAACATATATACCTCGGCATCTGGGAAAATTAGATTTGACGGCCATCCAACAAAGGATCCGACTGCTTCTCGCATCAACGTTGTCTCTGAAACAACGTCAGGTAATGGTAGAAGCGCGTCGGTATCTAATACAAGGTCAACCGAAACTTTCATATATCCCACTGGGAGGGGATTATGGTGAAGTAATTCACCCGAAGTGTTGTGCACTTTTCCCTTGCCAACCATGCGATAAGTTGGTGACGATAGATACAGTTGACAAGGTGAAATGCCCTAAACCAATAATAAATGTTATTGTTAACGTGTATATGTGTCAAGTAAAAAAGTGCTATTTTAATTTCATAATAACATATATAATTACCTCGGGAAATTTCGGTTGACAATTGATACTAGCTCGGTCACTAGTATCTTTTGGCTCGGAGGCGCACCTTTCCTCTCTATACCTTGCATTCTCGTTTTGCAGTTGGAGTACTTGTGCTCTTAACTCCGCCAAGGTCTCCATCACCTCTTTGTTGGTAGGATTTTTTGTTTTTGGTTTTTTATAAAATGACGACGGAGTCACACCAAAACCCTTACCCCTCACACGACCGGAATACTCAGGAACATTTAGTACTCGACTAAGTACGCTCCTGCAATCCTGGACCTCGGTTGAAGGTAAGGTTTGGGATAAAGTCTCCTGAAATATTATTAGAGGAGATTAAAAATGAATTATATGTCTAACAAAATTTTCGATATAATTAAAGAAATAATGTTACATATACTTACACATTCGTCATAAACATTTTGGACCGCTTCAACGACAGCCCCATCCTTCCCAACCCGAGCAGCCTTCCATAATACGTGCTCCGGAAGAGATGTTGCGTCACTTTTCTCCTCGGCTAGCTACACATTGAATTAGATTATAAGATCATCAATTATAACATATTGTGACAATGTATAAGCTCATAGCATTTGAATATACTCACAATTCTTTGTTGTAACCGTGCATATCCCGTACGCCCTTTTTTGTACGGATACGCGGGTTTTGATGCCCTTTTCCGATTTTTGTCGCTTACTTCCTGGATAAAAAAGTTTAAGGCATATTAGAACCAAGTAACTTAACAATTGTATAATACCATAATTAATAGACATTACATGGTATTTTTTGTTTCTTCGTTTGGCGACAAAGTTATCCTATTCATCGGCTGAAATAATCTCGGCATACTTCATTGGCCGTTCTGCTTCAACAAATTTTCCTTCCTCATCCTTGAGAAATTTGTTGGACAAAAAGGATCGAAATCCTCGGAGTCTTTTTCCGGCCAATTGAATACAATATTTTTGCCGGCTTTCATCGATGTGAAAGGATCTCTAAAAAACATACACATGGAGTGTGTTATTATAAAGTAATATTATAACAATATATGGTCAACAAATAGTCAACAAAAAAAACATATAACAATATATGGTAAGTACCTGTATCTCCGACCATATTTTTTCTTTGCCAACCTTCAAGTCCGGACTTCTCCAATTATCACATGTAATCGGAATATGTTGTCGAACAAGGAAACCAATGTAACTTGCCAACATTGAACCGTTAGGCTCAATTAGTTGGTCTTCAGCACTCCAATGTACTTCAAATTTTACACCCTTGTCTCTTGCACGAATGATTGACTTCATAACAGTCAATCCTCGTTTGATTTCTTTTTCAACATTGTTACGTGATCCATTTGCGTCATGGGTATCGTCTTGGTTAGCCATTTTATCTGTAATATAGAAATGATTCAATAAGACCCAAGTAAGACAATGATTCAATACGTGAACACATTCATATACCTTCCATTTCTCTCATGTTACAACAATCTAAACTCTTTTTTTTTTATCATTATTGAATACAAACATACACACACCTACTGCATGCAAAAGACCAATGCAAACTTATGGTGTTTGGAACATGAACAAACTTGCATCCATAATCATCAAACTTCCAAGCACAAGCTCAAACACACTTCAAATGATATCAGTTTTCAATCAGAAATAAAAAACTCAGTTTGCCCTAAACAACATTAATCAACATAATGCACAAAATGTAAAACTAAGTTTAGAAAATGCCCTAATCAAACACATGAAGAAAGTGAACGGTAACGATGGAGAAGAGAAATACCTTCAAGGTGACGGTAACGATGGAGAAGAAAGTGAACAGTGACGGTAGACGCAGATAACTCAGTGAACGTGAACGCAGCAGCAGAAAAAGGCGACGGCGACGATGACGGTGAGGGAGGGAGAACGAACGGAGGACGAGAGTAATCGCAGTAGAGAGTAATCACAGTAGAGAGAAAACCCAGTTACGTAAACGAAATAGCTTATAGAGAGGGAAAATAAAGAGACATGCAGTATATGTTATAATTTTAATGTTTACTAAAGGGGACCTTAGAGGGCGCTTTTGTAAAAAAAGCGCCCTCTAAAGGGGGCCTAAGAGGGCGCTTCTGAAAGCGCTCTCTAAGGCTTTCCAAAAGCGCCTTCTAAACTGGAAATGTACATGGACTTAGAGAGCGCTTTTTTAAAAGCGCCCTCTAAGGGTAACCTTAGAGGGCGCTTTCACTAAAGCGCCCTCTATTGTTGTCCCTCCATTTCCTCATTATTATTTTTTTGGCTTCACTTTAGAGGGCGCTTTGTTACAAAAGCGCCCTCTAAAGGGGGCCTAAGAGGGCGCTTCTAAAAGCGCTCTCTAAGGCTTTCCAAAAGCGCCTTATAAACTGGAAATGTACATGGACATAGAGAGCGCTTTTTTAAAAGCGCCCTCTAAGGTTACCCTTAGAGGGCGCTTTCAATAAAGCGTCCTCTATTGGTGTCTCTCCATTTCCTCATTATTTTTTCGCTTCACTTTAGAGTGCGCTTTGTTACAAAAGCGCCCTCTAAAGTGCGCTGTCTATTCCAATAGTATGCTCCTTATTTTTTCTCTTCACTTTAGAGTGCGCTTTTGTAATAAAGCGCCCTCTAAGGGGCGCTGTCTATTCCAGTTTTTGGCGTAGTGAACTCTTGATTGTGCTTAACAGCTTTAATCAAGATACACATCACTCACGCTTAAAAGCTTAGAGTGACACAACACTTACAACTCAATGAACACCCTATACCAATGCAATCATCTCAGTGATAATAGCTTGGCTTACAAGATACGTCTAATACAAGACACACAAAAATACAGCAGTGAAGTATATTGGACAAATAAAATCTTCACGCCTAAAACCCCTAAGTTCTGAAGGAAGGATTGCCATCCTTTTATATTGCAGCACTTGGGCCTTGTACTTGTATTTCCTGAATTTAAGGTCAAGCGAGTTAACCTAAATTCCACAACTAGGTTACTAACAAATAGGCTATTTGTTAGGTTCATTAATTGTAGCTTAGTTGTTGGTTTCCTGGATTTTAGCTCAGCTGTTGACTTCCTGAAGAATAGCCTGAGAAAAATGCTGAAACAGAAAAACTAAACAACCTATAATTTAGCACACGCTGTCAGGAATGAATGTCACAACATTCAGTTGGACGTCCAAAACATAGACCATGTGCTAAGTCTGTTTTTCCTTAAAACAGACTGTACAAATTTGTTGTACTGTACAGAACCAATCTGTCCATACTTCAGTATCAGCGTACATTTATAAATGTCAAAATATCCAATTTGACATTCACATATAGAGCCTTACATCAGGTCTGTTATCCTCTTGATAAGCAGACTGAGCTGCATACTGAAATGTAGCAGAAAACCAATCTGCCTATTGTTCAGTATATGCTGTCAATGATGAATGTCATAACATCCAGTTTGACATTCAGACAGTAGGCCTTATGCCAGGTCTGTTATTTCCTTGATAAACAGACTGAAAATAAATACTGAGTTATAGTAGAACCCCAACTGTTCTATTCCTCAGTATCTGCTGACAGGGATGAATGTCATAACATCCAGTTTGACATTCAATAAATCCTGTACTAGCTAAACCTGCAGTATACTACTCAGAATGTCATGACATCAGCCAAGACATCAGAGTACAGCTAGATATTCTAACATACAATGCAGTCAAACAAACATCTCCACAGCATGTCATGACATCAGTCAAGACATTAGAATCCAGCTAGTGTTTTACCATACAATGCAGCTAATTAAACATCTACAAACTCCCCCTTTGGCAAATTTTTGGCTAAAACACTTTGATCTCACAACAGAGTCCATAGCAGTGGAAATCTCACATCTAGCAGGAAATAACCTAGCTAATACACTCAGAGTGGCAGCACACTCACACACATGGAAGTTAAATAAAAACTTCACAAAACAGCATACATACAGAAGTTAAATAAAAACTTCTAATTGCAGCAAACATAAACACACTCACACTCATAGAAGTGGAACATCAGCTGCAGCACAACCTCTGGTGGATTAGAGGATTTTGAATATCTGTTTAACAAAACAATTTGTTGTCCCGGGGCCTCACAGGTGTTACTCCCCCTTTTTTTCAAAAATGTTGCCAAAGCAACACTTTAAATTACATACCAACATAACATAAATAGAATTACACAAATGACAGAATTACAGAAAATGATTTATTCATCTGACTTAGAGTCAGCCTCATCATTAGTGTCATCATCAGAACTGTCCTCCTCCTCACCCTCTGAACTTTGCCTTGCAGCTCCATCTGTAACCTCAGCAGCTTCACCAAGCACACCATCATCAGACCACTCCAACTGGATAATCAGCTTTTCCAAAGTGACCTTCCTAGCCTACAGCTCTTTGCAAGTCTCTCTGAGTACGACAATAACAGCAGCTTTATCTGGTTGGTTGCCAACACTGGATGTTTCTCCAGTTGTCATGACAATGTCAGGGACATGCTTACCTAGGAACAGTTTGTAATTGAAGGCCAACGGACTCTCTCTTCTTTTCACAAAGTCATTGTCTGTCAAGATGTTTGGGAATTGATTCAGCACAATGCCACATATGAGAGAAGGAAAGGCTATAGGTCCCTTCACACTGAAACTCCCAGCATGTTTCATAGTCTGATCAAAGATGTAGGTTCCATAGTCAAACTTTGCCTTGGTTCCAACAGCATAGATGAACTTTCCAAGCATCACAGACACAATTGACTTGTGATTTGTGGGCACCCAGTTGGCAGCTCCAACTTTGTGTAGCATAGCATACTTCACACTGAGTTGGCTGGCCACCAGCTTACCTTTAAGAGGCCACTTCCTAACTTGATTTGCAGTGATGACTTGACAGATTCTGTTGTCAGTCACTTCAAGCTCAGGTTGCACTACATCAGCTCTTCCCAAATACAGATTGATTATTGAGGGAGAGAAGTTCACACACTTGCCTCGCACATAGACCTTTCTGAATTCTCTGGACTTCCCATCTGCACATTCCTCAGACACATTGACAATGAACTCCTTCACCAAAGTCTCATAGCATTTGGGAGATGAGTTACAGTTCTCATTAGCCCTGCCTCTTTAATAAGGTCCACAATCTCCTTACACTCCAGGGAATTCTGAGTCAGTTCCCTCTCCAAGGCCAGCCTCTTGTGATAGACATACTTCCACCTGTTCACACTAGAGGCAAATGGAATGACACATTGTCAATAGGTACCTCTGGAACATTAGCAGCCAGCTTGCTAGTGGTTGGCTTCTTCTTAGACAGAGATGTTGTGACATCACATGGGACATCTGAATCAGACTCCACCACAACAGTCTTGGTCTTCATTTTCTTGGGCACCTCTTTGCTCCAAGATTTTGCAGGTCCATGTCCTTTCCTTTTGAGGGAACTCTCGGTCACCTTTTGATTGGGAGAAGTTGTCACATCAACCTCCTTAGTTGGGGACCTCTGCACCACAGTCTTTTTCTCCCTCCTAGTCCTAACCCTTTTTGCTATGCTAGGGACAACTGAGGTCAACAGTTCATTATCAGAGAACTCTTCCAGATTCACTGTGTCAGCCTTAGGGTTGTCACTGACATCTTGAGTGACACCGACCTTCTCACCTCTCACATTGTCTAAGGGTTTTTCAATCTTTGAACCCTCATGAGCATCAGGTTGCTCAGCATCGTCAGAAACATTCTTTCTTAAGACGAATGCGTTTTCTTGACATGCAACATTATCAGGTATGATAGTGTTCAAGGGAACGGAAACCCCAGGAACATTCTGATTACCAGATAGTATCTTAGTGACAATAGTTGCAATGGCATTATGCACATACCTCGAGCCTTCCCTGGTTGGTTCTTCAAGAGCGATTGCTGAGGAGAATCCGGAGACCGTTTCTTTCGGTCTTCTTGCATGAGGAGAAGTTGCAGCGTTGGCAGCAGAATCCTCCTGGTTAGGGTTGTAAGACTCAGTGCTGGGGGAATCGGACAGGGTCGTGTAGGAGGTTGAGTCGGATTGGTGCGACATGATTACTATCTCAGGGGAGAGTTGAACAGTTTCTTTGGGAGAAGGTTTGCAAGACTGAAATTTGAAGCGATGGAATAGGAAACACTTGTTGCACGAGTAATGTCTATTATTTGTTGACCATTCAGAGTGCACTATTAATTGTTTAATAAGTTGACTTACTAAACAGTAACTAACTGACAACATTAGTTGCTATAATTTCTCAGAAGTGCACATTCCCTTTTTGCCCCTAACTTTGTCAAACTGAGTAGCATCCAATGTCATGACATTCTGAGTGACATTGTACTCAGTCTGCATCAGGTTCATCCATACCAGTGATGAACACCTGATACCAAAAGCTAGGTACTTAGCTTCTGCAGAGGACAATGATACACACATCTGTTTATCCCTTGCCACTACACCGTTTGACTGATGACCAATAGGTGACAATGCCTCACTGCTTTCAATCAGACGTTTTCCACAGTCTGTTCTTTTATCCATAGGCAGATTTGGGATTCCTCTAATTACTCCCTTGGATATGATCTTCTTCATTCCTTTTAAATGGAGTTGTCCAAGTCTTCCATGTCCCAGCTTCACTTCCTGCTCTCCCTTGACTAAGGGGCACTTGAAGGAGTAGAGTGAGTCTTTAGATTCCCATAGATAACAGTTATCTTTGGATCTGGCTCCTCTCATCACTTCCTGATTGCAACCATTCAACACCACACATCCTCCCCTAGTGAATTTCACATTGAATCCTTGGTCACATAGCTGGCTTATGCTGATGAGATTAGCAGTTAGTCCTTTTACTAACAGCACATTACTCAGTTTTGGAACTTCAGGACAATCCAGCTTACCAACACCCTTGACTTCTCCTTTAGCTCCATCACCAAATGTCACATACCTGGTGGCATGGGGTTGTAGATCCACCAATAGGTTGCTCATCCCAGTCATATGTCTTGAGCAGCCACTATCAAAGTACCAGTCTTGTCTGGTAGATGCCCTTGGAGATGTGTGAGCTAGTTTAGCAACACATTGTTGATTCTCACTGGGGAGATTAAGCTTAGATGCCTGCTGCTTAGGTCTGACTTGAGGTGTCTGATTAGCAGCCCATTTTTGTTTCTTAATAGGGGCATTATGTTTAGAAGCCTTCTGCTTAGGTCTGACTTGAGTGGCCTGGTTAGGATAACCATGCAACCTATAGCAAAAGGGTTTTATGTGACCAAATCTACCACAGTAATGACATCTCCATCTCTGAAATTTCTTCTTCTGATGATTACTCATTTTGGTTCCCTGATGTTGAGACATCGGTTGTGACTTCTGCTTGAATTTCTGAACTTCAGCCTTTGATCTTTTGAGTTCAGTTGAAGATTTCTTAGCAAAGCCTAAACCAGACATGGTTCCTGACTTCTGTCCCACCTTTAGAATCTCTTCCAAGGTGTCAGTTCCTTTATTCAACATTCTGATGGATTTAGTCATTTGTTCTAGCTTAGATGTCAGCAAAGATATCTCACCATTTAGACCATCTATGACTTTCAGTTGCTTCTGCTTCTCAGCTTCCATCTCTTTGATGAGTTTCTTCTGCTTTTCTCCTTGGATACACACTTCTGCACTTTTAACACATAGTTCTTTATATGAAGCAGCAAGTTCCTCCAAGGTAAGCTCATCTCCGCTTGAGTCATCATCTGAGGCACAAACACTGGTCAGAGCAGTGACATGTTTGGCAGATTCTCCTTCAGATTCACTTCCAGAGTCTTCTTCAGACCAGGTGACAGATAGCCCTTTCTTTTGCATCTTGAGAAAGGTAGGGCATTCAGCTTTAATATGACCATACCCTTCACATCCATGACACTGGATTCCCTTGCCTTGAGTGACCTTTTCTTCATATTTTAACTTTCTACTGATGTCATATGAAGAGTTCTTGACATTAGGTCTACCCTGTTGATCAACCTTCTTTATGAACTTGTTGAACTGTCTTCCAAGCATGGCTATGGCTTTTGAAATGCTTTCATTTCCTCCAATGTTTCCTTCTTCTGAATTCTCTTCAATATTTGATACAAAAGTTATGCTTTTGTTCTTCTTTTCAGCATCCTCACATAAGCCCATTTCAAAGGTTTGGAGAGAACCAATGAGCTCATCCACCTTCATACTGCAGATCTCCTGAGCCTCTTCTATAGCAGTGACCTTCATGGCAAATCTCTTAGGTAATGACCTGAGAATCTTTCTTACAAGTTTCTCTTCAGCCATTTTTTCACCTAAGCCACCAGAGGTGTTGGCAATTTCAAGAATATTCATGTAGAAGTCATGAATAGTCTCATCCTCTTTCATCCTCAGATTTTCAAACTTGGTGGTCAGCATCTGAAGTTTAGACATCTTCACCTTGGATGTACCTTCATGAGTTATCTTGAGGGTATCCCAAACTTCCTTGGCCAGCTCACAGTGGTGCACCAGCCTGAAGATGTTCTTACTGATTCCATTGAACAATGCATTCAAGGCCTTAGAGTTTCCAAGGGCTAATGCCTCTTGCTCCTTGTCCCACTCTTCTTCAGGAATTTGCACACTGACTCCATCTTCACCTATCTTCATTGGATAATCCCATCCTTTGTTGACAGCTCTCCAGACTTTGCTATCTAGAGACCTTAAGAAGGCTATCATACGAGGCTTCCAGTCATCATAGTTAGAACCATCCAGCATGGGTGGTCTATTTGAGTGTCCTATATCCTTGTACATGGTACTAGAAAGTAACTTCCCTAGATCTCACCCAGAAATTAACAGGCAGGGTGCCTGCTCTGATACCAATTGAAATTCTAGTTAACAGACTTTCGATGTCACACGGGTTGTTATGACATCCAATTCTGCGCAGACAAGAATTATGCAGAACTTTAAAAAGTAAGTGCAGTAAATAACACAAGTAATTGTTTACCCAGTTCGGTCCAACATGACTTACGTATGGGGGCTACCAAGCCAGGGAGGAAATCCACTATTAGTAGTATTAATTCAGACCTTAAACCAACTGTTTAACCCTATCACTTAATACCTACCCAATGCAATTTCAATCTTACACTAAGATCAGAGTTCCTACTCACTCCCCCTCAATCACCTCAGTGATTACAACCTTTAATTAAAATTAAAGACACTTGTGAAGTCACACTTCAAACAACTCTTGATTGTGCTTAACAGCTTTAATCAAGATACACAACACTCACGCTTAAAAGCTTAGAGTGACACAACACTTACAACTCAATGAACACCCTATACCAATGCAATCATCTCAGTGATAATAGCTTGGCTTACAAGATACGTCTAATACAAGACACACAAAAATACAGCAGTGAAGTATATTGGACAAATAAAATCTTCACGCCTAAAACCCCTAAGTTCTGAAGGAAGGATTGCCATCCTTTTATATTGCAGCACTTGGGCCTTGTACTTGTATTTCCTGAATTTAAGGTCAAGCGAGCTAACCTAAATTCCACAACTAGGTTACTAACAAATACGCTATTTGTTAGGTTCATTAATTGTAGTTTAGTTGTTGGTTTCCTGGATTTTAGCTCAGTTGTTGACTTCCTGAAGAATAGCCTGAGAAAAATACTGAAACAGAAAAACTAAACAACCTACAATTTAGCACACGCTGTCAGGAATGAATGTCACAACATTCAGTTTGACGTCCAAAACATAGACCATGTGCTAAGTCTGTTTTTCCTTAAAACAGACTGTACAAATTTGTTGTACTGTACAGAACCAATTTGTCCATACTTCAGTATCAGCGTACATTTATAAATGTCAAAATATCCAATTTGACATTCACACATAGAGCCTTACATCAGGTCTGTTATCCTCTTGATAAGCAGACTGAGCTGCATACTGAAATGTAGCAGAAAACCAATATGCCTATTATTCAGTATATGCTGTCAATGATGAATGTCATAACATCCAGTTTGACATTCAGACAGTAGGCCTTATGCCAGGTCTGTTATTTCCTTGATAAACAGACTGAAAATAAATACTGAGTTATAGTAGAACCCCAACTGTTCTATTCCTCAGTATCTGCTGACAGGGATGAATGTCACAACATCCAGTTTGACATTCAATAAATCCTGTATTAGCTAAACCTGCAGTATACTACTCAGAATGTCATGACATCAGCCAAGACATCAGAGTACAGCTAGATATTCTAACATACAATGCAGTCAAACAAACATCTCCACAGCATGTCATGACATCAGTCAAGACATTAGAATCCAGCTAGTGTTTTACCATACAATGCAGCCAATTAAACATCTACAGAGATGTTTGGGCTTCTTGGCTATGGTAGGAGGAGGGACAGTTGGTGTTAAATGATCGTTGAGTTTTCTGGATAAGGCGGCTTTGGTAGGGTGATGTGTTGCGTGCGAAGCAATGTTGGGTCTCTAGTTAATGATATATTTGTTGGTGTTGGTATGGTATATGCTCTTGGTATTATGGTCGGGTGTATGGCATGTTAGGGTTGTATGTTTGTGTGAGTGTGGAATGGAAAGTTTGACGGATAGAGGGTTGTATGCAGTCGGTCTGACAATATTGTTTGGGGTTAGATGTTGAGGCGTCTGGTGTGTAAGTTGTCTGGCGTGGGTCGTATAGGTAAATATCCTCGGCGATGAACTCAAAATCAACCGATTTGTACCAAGCCATATAAGTACGACTTGGTTTTTATTCATTTGGCATCACATCGTCAATTAAGACATGGTCATGGCGATGCTTCCATTTGCGACACTCAGATCTAGCGAAGCTTTGCCATGAGTTGAAGTTCCATTGGTCGTTAACTTCGCGTAGATGCCATTCTCCTAGGTTTGCTGGGGGATCTGGAATGTGTTAAAGCATACTGAACTGCAATTTGACACGATCATTGTTGTGCATCTCCATAGTTGTGAATCTTATTATCAGTGTGCATGCAGTCCATACGGCTGCGTCTTCTTGGTTGATTTCATGGTCATGATCCAAATTTAGGTATGGACGCCGAATGAACTGAAATGTGAACGTATGTTAGATTATAAACTTGGTAGAAGAAATTAACAAATTATTACGAAATAATTAGGTTATTATCCATACATCTGTCGGTCGAAGGTTATCCAAGAGATTGCGATACTAGGTAATACAGTGTCTAGGACATCTGTTATAACTCATACCACGTTCCGACCATCTGCACCATAAGGGTAAAAATATTAGTTAAAGATAATAATTGGTAAAGTAAGTAAAAATATAGCATTTTAAACAACTTACTTTTGTGTATACGGGAATGTGAAAGGGTTGTTGTTGACGGACGCTAGGGACGGTAGTCTTGACCAACCTCATGCTTGGAGCAAAATAGCACATCCAGAAAAGGTAGATGTGTCTTTGTGTGAATTTTTAGACAAATAGCTATAAAGATATGTCAGACAAGTAGATCCCTAACTAAAACTTCATATTCTATCTACATGTCTTAGTAAAGGTAAATACATAGCATGCATGCTAGAACCACTACCTTCGGGAAATAAAAAAGAATCAATTAAAAGCATAAGGTAACACCTAGTTTTTATATTTGAGCCTCTTCGGTAGAATGCTCATCTAAATGTAAACTGTTATAGTATGACTTAAGGCGTGAAAGGAGTATACCTTTATCTCTTGAGTTATCATCTAACGAATCAGTATCCAAGAGGTCCATGCAAATTGAATTTGCATAGTTGGTTTTACCATTTACAACTTTACCTTTAATAGGCAGTCCTAATAGCATGTAGATATCTTCTAACGTCACGGTACACTCACCAGTTGGAAACCAGAATGTGTGTGTCTCGGGATGCCATCTTTCACATAATGCAAGAATGAATTTATTATCCACCGACCAAGACATTATTTTGCTTATATGTCCAAAACCAGCGAGTGAGTGTTGGTGTGGGAGAAATGTTAGAGTCACCTGCCTATTTATAAGGTGTGACATGAAAAAGTGTGGAAGCTTGGAAAAATTTGATTGCATGTGCTAGCCAAATGAATTGGCGGCCATGTGCATTTGCTACATGCTAGCGCCAATCAAATTGGCGCCTCCCTAGGCTCATGCATGACATATCTAGAGCTCTAGCTCTGCATGCTTGGTTACGAGGTCTGCATGCATGTATGACATGGTGTCGCCAAATGGACTGGCGCCCATGTGCAAGGATTGCAAGGAGGCGTCAATTCATTTGAAGTTTGGGCTTGCATGTGTGACACGTGGATTTCCTCTCTCTTGAATGCTGGACACATCTCTTTCGTCTAGCTTGCATGTTTGACACATCACTTCGGACTTGCTTGCATGTTAGACAAATCAATTACATATTTAAGTGTCTTACTATCTACATCCAACAATCAACACACATTCATCTGCAGCAAGAAATTAATTTTCATCTACACAAGAAATATTACAATGTCATCTTCACCGAAATATAGTGTCAATGTTCACTGCAATGGTGATACATATGAGTCTGAGTTATATGGGTTTTGTTTTCGAAACACCGATACCATCTGACTTACGATCAAGAGAAATGCAAATTTTTTGCATTTGAAAAAACGAATTGAATCCTGCATAGGATCTGGTATTGTGTCAAAGATCACGTATCAAAATCCATTTTTTTTTTAAAACAGTCAATGCAAGTTTTTCCCGCTTAAGGTACGAGATGATGAAGATGTTGGATACATGTTTGTTAGTCACGAACATTGTTCCTGCAATTGTATTGAGTTGTATATTACTTTTCAACCAAGTATACCATCTCAGCAATCTCAAATAACTCATCAGGATGAATCTGATGAATTTCATTCACAATACTCAGATGACGTCGACCCAGAAGAAGAAGAAGAAGTCAACGTCGTTGATGAAGAAGAAGAAGAGACCGAGACACAGGTCGACCATATGTTGAACAATGACATTGAAGATGATGACCAACCAGCGCCATTACCTCTAAGTCATGTCTACAATCCGCCTCAACATATGACAAACATGGATCTGCATGACAATGAAACATCCAACCGTGTTTTTTATAACCCGTATCCACGATCAGAAGGCGAGTTAAAGGTGGGAGACATGTTCCACACTAAAGAACAATGTGTGCGAGCTATCAAAAAATTTCACATGAATAACTCTACTGTTTTCACAGTGAAAAACATTGATTTGAGAAGGTATGTCATCAAATGTCGTAACATCCTTTGTAAGTTTCGGTTGGTTGTGTCTCACAAAAAGAAAAGAGACTCTTAGGAGATAGCTTCAATAGACCCACCTCACAGTTGCATTACAACTAACGTTGAACAAGATCACCGTAAATTAAGCGCTGCATTGATATGTCAAAACATTTTGCCGCTTGTTAATAAAGACCCATCAGTGAAGGTGAGTATAATTATATCTTATATCAGAATAAGATATAATTATACTCCATCTTACAAGAAAGCGTGGATTGCGAGGACAAAGGTTGTTGAACAGGTATTCGACAACTGGGAGGATTTGATCGCGACTTTATGAGTCGATTTGGGGTACTAACTGCAAGTGCACAGTTCTATCGCGTAGTTTTAAAAGATATCGATCCCACAGGGACTTATGAATCGATATACCGTTTTCTAAGGTTACTTCGTAAAGCTAAGGCGGATGATACTTTGATTGTTTGGGGGAAAAGTAAAACTAAAATTAGATCTAAATTAAATATCAGTTAAGTGGATATCGGTATGTAGTTCGTCGTAATTAGGGAATCAAATCTTCGTTGGTTTCTTGGTTTTAAAATAAATCTTTTCAGTAGACACTATTGATTAAAAGCCTTTTCTCAAACTCTCGCTCTGTTGAATAGACCATGACTTTATATTAACGTAGCTGTCACTTATTAGTTAAGTCCAAAATCACTTTTTGAAAACAACAGAATCTATAGAAACCTTTTTTTTATGAAAACACTAACCGTTTAAACACCCTCGTCTCAAACTCTCGCTCTATTGACTTAGATTATATAATTAAACTTAAATGCTTAACTCTCGTCCTCACATTTAACCTTTAAAAATACTTTTTGAAAAAGATTAGAATTTAATTAACTCTAAAAATTGCTTTCGCCCTGATTTAGAATTAATGTCCAATTTACACTGTCCAATTAAAAACTCAAACTTTCGTTCTATTGATTTTAACTTCTTTATGTCTTTTACTCTCGTACAAAAACTTTGGGATTAACCCTGTAAATTGAGACCATAAAAAGAGTGACTTTGTTTTTAAATGAAATTAAACCAACTTAGTTTTGATTCCTTCATTCCGCTTACTTTACATATTGATATCTAAAATACTTAGCCGGACATGCTAAACGGGTCTAAACAATCATCATGCTTAAATAAAACCATCTCAGGCAAACAGTATAAATAAACAGCAATGCAGAGCATATATAAATTAAAACAATAAATTAAAGAACCTGAATAATTAATAGCAATCTTGAACACTCCACCACAGACCGGTTGGATTTGTTCTTGAACTCTTCAATCGGACAGGAAAATAAAAGCGAAGGAATAAAATACTATGATCTAACGTAAGGTTCGATCCAGTAAAAGATACACAATAGTTTCCGGTGTAGAAACTATTGTGTGAAAAATTAATTAAGTGCTTGAAAGATTGACTGGAAAAGAAAGAAATAAAAATTGCTAATAAAATAGAAAGCTGTAGAAAAGTAATGCTGTAAAATATGCTTGCACGACGGAAAGAGACAGGGGTTTCAGGGTTGGATAAAAGCAACTATTTATATTAATCCACTTTTGTAACAGTTTCCGAAAATGCCTTCCGTAAGTAGTCTTCACGTTCCAAGAGTCAAGCGGAAGAATAGGCTTCAACGTGCCTCTGTTGCGCGTTAAAAGCCAAAAATATAGGAGAGGGGTGTGACGTTCGTCACACCATGTGTTACGCTCGTAACACAAGCTAGCAGGGCGTGACGCTCGTCACACCTTGTGTGGCGGTCGTCACAGCTTCAGCGCTCCTGGCTTGTGATTGTGGGTTGGGCTTTAGTGAAATTTGCTTCTCATTATCTTTTTGCACCCCCTTTTCTTCCTTTTTCACTTATGCTTCAAATAATTTATCTGAGACAAATAGAAGGAAAAATACCAAGTAATATCTAATAAAATGAAATAAATTGAAACAAATAATAATATAATTTAATTAAATCGAGTCCAAAAATGTGATATTATTTCATGTTATCAAACTCCCCCATACTTAGACCTTTGCTTGTCCTCAAGCAAGATACAGTATAGAAATCATTTAAAAATTTAGCCAGATGAATTTCAAAACACACATCAATTCGTACTAGGTTGCAAGTAAACCTTGTTTAGAAGTAACCTGGGTTTAATCTTGACATCAACAACTACCGTTACAACCTCAGATAACCTCACCTTATGCAAACCAGTTCGAGTCATGCTATTATAACTAGCCTAGTTCCTTTGCTCTTATTTCATCCGTTTTCATTCTAGCGAAATCACATTAAGCCCTTTATCGTTTCGCGCACATAGTGGAGTGACCGGTTAGTGATTCTGATCCCCTTTTTAGCTTGAAGTTCTGGTACATAAGTTGGATAACTTCGTTATTTAGTCCATTGCAAATTCCGGGGGATCAGACCGTAGTCCGCCCTACCAAGTTCAGCACCAGATACCTGCTGAACCAACTCATAATGGATCTTTCGTATCATGCTTTTGTATGATCTGCAACCTTTAGATTAAATGATCTGGTAAGGATCACCTAACTTAATTAGTGCATTTCCTGATATATATATATATATATATATATATATATATATATATATATATATATATATATATATATATATATATATATATATATATATATATATATTTTGTTTTTTTTTGTTTTGGGAATCATTCACTTATATTCATCGGCTCTCCACGTAGTTTGCTATTAAGATGGTGCTGACTTCTTGTATAAACTACTCGGGGTTACTATAAAACTAAAAGTTCAAGGGATTGGTATAATAGGTACTTTTCCTGATCTAACATGTTGAGGTTTGTTTAGAGCGTTGGGGCGGTAATAATTTTTGTCTTAATTTTACTCAAGTTTTATAAAATAAGCAACCTTTATACTTATTGAGTGTATTAAATTTTTGTTATGACTCAAGAAAACTAAGGGGAATAGATAATAAGATTTTTTTTTTTATAAATTAAAACAATAAATTAATGAAAGGGAAAATAACATACTTTAAAAGGGAAGGTTGAAAGAATAAGGTTTCCCCCCCCCCCCCCCCCCCCCCCCCCCACACTTAACTGAAACATTGTCCCCAATGTTTCAAAGAAAACAAAAGAAATAGAAAAAGGAAAAGAAACTAAAGTCAATGCTGTCTGCCGCCTCTTGTTCTTGGACCTGGTGAGCGTTGACGTACTTCTAAGTCGTCAAACCTGCTGAGCAACTCAGTGAACTGCTGGTCGGTTATGGCATTTCTCGCTTCCTGTTGTTGTTGCATCTGGCGCATCATTTGCATCATTTCGAGATTCTGCGCTTGCATACCATCAATAGCATCCATGATGTCGTCGTTGGTTGCTAGCCTTCTTCGTCGAAGACGTCGTGAGGATGGACCAGCTGCGTTATCGGAAGGGTTGAGCGGGACTGATTGTTGTGCAGGAACCTGATCACCTTGCTCCATTTGTTCAAACTCGTCTGGAGTCGGGTTTGCGTGCGAAGGCTCGGTAGCTTCGGGAGCAGTCAGATCGTAGATGAAGCGGTTGGGGTTGGTGACATCTATGAGGGTAATGTTGGGTAAAACAATGCTTGGGACTTCGTGATTATTCACCATAAGATAATACCTTCCGCCTACCCTGTTTTTGATTAGGCGGCTGGACCGACAATAGCTTATATCCATAAATAGGGGTGGGAGAGCTTGTAAATTTTGAAGTCGGTCCCCTAGATTCAAACCAAGTGCTATGGAGGTTATTAATCCTCCAATCACGAAAGGTTGGCGGCCTCTAGCACATAGGGTGCGGATATGATGAAATAAGAAAGAAGCAGCGTTTACCTTTGTATCCATTTCAAAGACGCAGTGGAGGAAGAATAATTCCTTGGCGTTGACTTTGCTGTTGTTCGGTCTTCCAAAAACTGTGTTTTGCAGGATGCGGATAAAATACCGGATGGTTGGGTTATGTATATGGGAGGCAAGTAGTGCATCCCAATTATCGGTTTCCACACCAGATATTTTCCTAAAGAGGTCGAAGGCGTTTATTTGCCACTGGGAGTTCGGAGGGATTCTTGGGTGGACGCGGTCTTCTACAGGGAACTGCAGCATGGCACTCAGCTGATCCTGGGATAGTGAGTATTCGGTGTTGAACATGCGGAAGGTTGCGGTGCCGGTTAAGTACTCGTCTTCACCGGTAGGATTGTTGTACGAATAAGAACTTAAAAATTCTAAGGTGAGAGATGGGTAGGTAGGTTGATTGTGTGTGCATAGAAAGGTTAAATCAGCAAGGCGGAGCATCCATTGTATACCTTGAAGTAATCCTAATTCTTGTAAACAAGTTGAATCAGGATACCTGGTGGATACGACACCTCGCTGTTGGAACCGCTCGAACTGCTCCCTTTGATAATTATCATCTTCGGATCGAAAGATGATATTTCTGAATTCTTGGTTTCCCGCCATACTGATAAGTGGGTTGAAAGAAGTAAAAGGAAAGAAAATGAAATGTATTTTATAGAATGGTTTGTGGTGTATGAAGAAAGGTATGGTGGGTATTTATAGGAAAAAAAATTGGAAGTTGGAAAGGGAGTGGGTGAAAAATAAATAAATGTGGGTAAATGTGAGTAAATGGGTGAATGAATGGGGAAGGTAAAAAGTGGGGTGGTGCAACGGTCGTGTCTCCAACGGTTACTAACGTTCACCTAGTCTGAAGGTGTCACGCTCGTGACAGAGGTGTTACGGGCGTCACAGGCACTTGGTGTGACGACCGTGATGGTGTGTGTGACGCTCGTCACACAGTAAGTTTGCAACGGTCACTGCTTGCGTTCTTCATAATTTGTTTTTTTTACTATTATATTTTATTTTTTGTTATTTTGTTTTGCTTATGTTTATTTTATTTTGCTATTATGATACTTTTAAATTTCCTTGCATGCTATTCTACTACCATAATATGTGTATTTCTTTAACAGGCATAGTAATTATTAGCATATAGTGGATATCATTATTTGCAATTATAGAAATTGCATAGATCAAAATAAAATAAACCAATAATGCAATAGCTTCATAAAATAATCATAATGTAACATTGGAAGACCAAAAGCAAACATGCGAAAGAAAAACAAATACTAATATTAAAAATAATGTGAAACAAAATTAATAAATAGCCTAAACTAAAACTAAGTAACTAAGAAAAACAACTTCTAGCCACTTGCATGATCTCTGGCTGGAGGAGCAAATGAGTTAACACGGTTTAGCAACTCGTGGAATTGATTTGTCATACTGCTCATGTATCCCAGAAATTCTTGTCCCATGTTAGCTAACTCTTCTCTGAGGGCGTCTTGTTCTGACATCAAGGCTTGAATGATGGTGTTATAATTATCTCCGGGCATATGATGTCTAGGATCGGGTATTGCCGACTCTTCGGTCGGGATGGGTTGAGGAGGAGGGTCAATATTATAATAATCAGATGGTGTCTGAGGGTCAGACTCAGCATAAGGAATCTGGTCGTCACAAATCTCATAGTCCTGGATGGATTCAGTAGATCTAGCAGGAGAGGGTATTCCGTTCATATTGTAGAGCCAGTTATTGCGGTTACGAACACTAGTCCTCGGACTAGGCAAGGTGAATAGGCAAAGAACTTGGTTGTTAATTATAAGCTCAAACTCTTCAGGCCCGAGGTTTGCTATAAACATAATGTTGAAGAGGAAGGGTATACTCATAGTCACAATGCCACAGAAAGGGCTTAGGTCAAGCATAGGTTGACGTAATCCAATAGCATTACCAATCATGGTTATCAATCCGCCTATTTGAATTGGTGCTCGTTCATCTTGGATAAGGCGGTCAAAGTTCGCCAACATAAAAGTGGCACCATTCACAGGACGGTTCTGGGAAGCACAAAACATGATGAAGAGTTCATCACGTGATACTGTAGTAATATTTGACTTCTTCCCAAAAAGGGTGTGGGCCAGGATCTTATGGAAATAACGAAAGGTCGGGTTATGTATGTTTCCAGAGAGAAACTCATGTTCCTCGGGGTCGTCATTTTTAGTCAAGCTTCCCCAAAAATGTTCAAGTTCTCTATATTCAAAACGGTCTTCTTGGCTCACTGTGAATGTATCAAAAGAGGTAGGGAAACCTAAAAGGTTGGTAAAATCTTGAATGTTAAATTGATACTCCATGTTGAACATTCTGAACTGAATGAAACCTCTGCTTATTCCTTTTCCATGGCTGGGTAGATAGACCAGAGAGCTAAGGAATTCTAGCGTTAGTCTCCGGTAAGTGACGAATTGTCTTCGGATAGGAGTGGTTTCCCACCCTATTTGACTTAGCAAATATAGGACACTTTCTCTTAGTCCAAGGGCAGTCATTGCCCAATCATCAGCATACAAACTAGGTAGCGTCTCTCTCTCTCTGCTAGTTCCTCAAACTTTTGTTTCTGAGCTTTCCCTCTAAATTTGATACCCATACGATCAATTTGTCCCATCAGGTTAGTGTTAGCTAGAGAAAAGAAAAACAAGAGTTTTAGTCAGGATTTGGCCAAATGCCGAAAGAAGAAAAGAAGAAAATTTTTATAAGTTAAAATAAATTAAGAATGAATACTAAATAAAATTTAAAAGAATAATTAAAGAAGAAATAAAAATAAAAATATTTGTGGGTTGCCTCCCACGAAGCGCTTTGTTTAATGTCGCAAGCTCGACATAAAAACTATCAAATATAATCTATAAATTCTGGAGGCATTACGTCTAAGTGCAGGACTTGCGAATCTTCATTGTTCTCTGCATAGTGATAATGTTTTAGACGCTGCCCGTTTACGATAAATGGTTCCATAGATTTGCCTTTAATTTCCATAGCTCCACTAGGGAAAACATTAGTAACTTGGAAAGGGCCTGACCATCTAGATCGTAGTTTTCCCGGGAATAACTTAAGCCTAGAGTTGAACAAAAGGACTATATCGCCTTGTTTGAAGATTTTTCTGGATATACGTTTGTCATGCCATTTTTTCGTTCTTTCTTTGTAGATTCTGGCATTTTCGTAGGCGTCTTGTCGAAGTTCCTCTAATTCGTTTATGTCAAGAATTCGCTTTTCACCAGCGGACTTATAGTTTAAATTTAGATTTTTAATAGCCCAGTAGGCCTTATGTTCTAATTCTACCGGGAGGTGGCAAGATTTTCCATAAATAAGCTTAAATGGGGTTGTCCCTATGGGAGTTTTGTAAGCGGTTCGATATGCCCATAAAGCTTTCGGTAGTTTCGATGACCAGTCTTTCCTTGAGGTGGCGACTGTTTTTTTCAATATTTGTTTGATTTCTCTGTTAGACACCTCCACTTGTCCACTGGTTTGAGGATGGTAAGGTGTCGCTACTCTATGTCTTACACCATACTTAAACAGTAGTTTTTCGAGTATCTTAGATATGAAATGCGATCCACCATCACTGACTACTATTCTTGGGACACCAAATCTCGGAAATATTATATTCTTAAAGAGTCTAGTTACTACTCGTGTGTCGTTTGTTGGAGAAGCTATAGCTTCAATCCATTTTGATACATAGTCAACCGCTACGAGTATGTACTTGTTACCGAAAGAAGGTGGAAAAGGTCCCATAAAATCTATTCCCCACACGTCGAAAATCTCTACTTCCAAAATGCCCTTTTGTGGCATCTCGTCACGTCTAGATATGTTTCCTGTGCGTTGACATCTATCACATTTCTTGATAGCCGCATGCACATCCTTCCATATGTTTGGCCAATAAAGACCGGCTTGTAGGATTTTGGAGCAGGTCTTGGATGTACTTGCATGTCCACCATAAGGAGCGGAGTGACAGTGTTGGATTATATTTTCTATCTCTTCTTCAGGTATACACCGACGGAAAATACCACCGGGGCCTCTTTTGAAAAGTAAAGGGTCATCCCAGTAATAATGTTTTATGTCATGGAAGAATCGTTTCTTTTGTTGGTAAGATAAATTAGGTGGAACTATTCCGGCAGCTAAATAATTGACGAAGTTAGCGTACCATGGTGTAACACATATAGCTAAGGTGGTCTCTACCTGTTTATCACCTTTATTTTCTTCCAAAGTAGCTATAAGTTTATCGTACGAGAAATCATCGTTGATCGAAGTTCTTTCCGGTTCCAGGTTTTCGAGTCTAGAGAGGTGATCTGCTACTACATTTTCAGTTCCTTTCTTATCTTTGATTTCCAGATCGAATTCTTGTAGCAACAAGATCCACCTTAGGAGTCTAGGTTTAGCATCCTTTTTTGTTAAGAGGTACTTAATGGCGGCGTGGTCAGTGTAAACGATTATTTTAGCTCCGACCAAGTAAGAACGAAATTTATCTAGTGCAAACACTACTGCTAGAAGTTCTTTCTCGGTTGTGGCGTAATTCATTTGTGCTTCATCTAGAGTTCTACTTGCGTAATATATGATGTGAAGCTTTTTATCCTTTCATTGTCCTAAAAAAGCGCCCACGGTGTAATCACTTGTGTCACACATTATTTCGAATGGTTCATTCCAATCCGGGGTCTGCATTATGGGTGCGGAGATCAATGCTTGTTTAAGCGTTAGAAATGCTTCTAAACATTTATTGTCAAAGATGAATTCAGCATCTTTCATTAATAATCCGGTCAAAGGTTTAGTTATTTTAGAGAAATCTTTAATGAATCGTCGGTAAAAACCGGCGTGTCCTAAGAAGCTTCGTACTTCTCTCACAGTTTTCGGAGGTTGAAGGTTTTCGATTACTTCTATTTTGGCTTTGTCTACTTCAATTCCTCTATTTGATATGATGTGTCCTAAAACAATTCCTTCTTGTACCATAAAGTGACATTTTTCCCAATTAAGTACTAGGTTTACTTTTACACATCGCTCTAGAACTCTTTCTAGGTTTTCAAGACATTCTTCAAAGCTTTGTCCGCATACGGAAAAATCATCCATAAATACTTCCATGATATTTTCGAGAAAATCGGCGAATATTGCCATCATGCACCTTTGGAAGGTTGCGGGAGCATTGCACAAGCCAAACGGCATTCGTCGATAAGCGAAGGTACCAAAAGGACATGTGAATATTGTCTTTTCTTGGTCATCAGGATGAATTGGTATTTGAAAGAAGCCTGAGTAACCGTCTAGATAGCAGAAATGAGAATGTTTTGCTAATCGTTCTAACATCTGGTCTATGAATGGTAAAGGGAAATGATCTTTTCAGGTTGCTTTGTTTAGTTTCCTATAGTCAATGCACATTCTCCATCCCGATTCGATTCGTTTGGTTATAGTTTCTCCTTTTTCATTTTCAATAACTGTTATACCTCCTTTCTTTGGTACTACGTGTACAGGACTAACCCATTTGCTATCAGATATAGGATATATGATACCTGCCTCTAATAACTTTGTTACTTCCTTCTTCACTACCTCACTCAGGATCGGGTTTAGTCTCCTATGATGTTCCCTAGAGGTTTTACAGTCTTCTTCTAGCATGATGCGGTGCATACAAATAGAAGGACTCATTCCTTTAAGATCGGTGATGTTGTATCCTAGTGCGGTTGGATATTTTCTTAAGATATGTAAGAGTTTTTCGATTTCGAGTTTTCCTAGGTCTGCATTAACTATCACTAGTCGTTCAAGTTCTAAGTCTAGGAATTCATATCTCAGATTTTTGGGAAGTGTTTTCAGGTCGAGGGTTGGTTTCTTAAGGCATTGCGTAGGGTCCGGTGTTATTGCTAAACATTGGTTAAGTTTGTCTTCTACACGATAGTCAGACAATTTATCATTCTCTAACTCTGTTTCTTTTATGCATTCATCGATGATATCCATGAAGTAACATCTGTCTTCTATTGCAGGTGCTTTCAAAAATTTGGAAAGAATGAACTCAATTTTCTCTTCTCCTACTTCGAAAGTGAGTCGTCCTCGTTTTAAGTCTATGATCGCACCGGCGGTTGCTAAGAATGGTCTTCCCAATATAATGGGTGTAACTTCATCTTCTCTAATGTCCATAATTATAAAATCGGTTGGAATGTAGAATTGTCCTATGCGCACGGGAACGTTTTCAAGAATTCCTACAGGATATCTAACAGAACGATCTGCTAGTTGCACATACATTTTAGTTGGTCTTAATTCTCCCATTTCCAGTTTCTTGCATGTGGATAAATGCATAACACTAATATCGGCTCCTAAATCGCATAAGGCTTTATCTATGACAAATTTTCCTATGTGACAGGGTATAGAGAAACTACCAGGATCCTTAAGTTTTGGAGGCATATTCTGGATTATTGCGCTACACTCAGCAGTGAGTGTAACGGTTTCGCTATCTTCAAGTTTCCTTTTATTAGAAAGAATTTCTTTTAAGAACTTAGCATATGAGGGCATCTGCGTAATAGCTTCTGTAAACGGGATTGTGACGTTTAATTGTTTCAGTAGGTCAACAAATTTTTTAAATTGGCCCACATCTTTGGTTTTAATAAGCCTTTGAGGGTAAGGGATAAGTGGTTTATATGGTGGTGGAGGTACATAAGGTTCTTCTTTTTCTACGGTTTCCTTATTACTCTCTTCCTTTTCCTTAGGTTTACTTTCTTCCTCAGTTGACTTTTTAGAGTTTTGGTTTTCCATCCTTGGATCAGACGGTCCTTCTACTTCAGTTCCACTTCTTAATATGATTGCATGAGCGTGGCTTTTCGGGTTAGGTTGGGGTTGTCCAGGAAATGTACCAGTTGGGGCAGCAGTAGGCGCTTGTTGTTGAGCTACTTGTGAGATTTGTGTTTCCAGCATTTTGTTATGGGTAGCTAGGGCATCTACTTTACTTGCTAGTTGTTTAATTTGTTCGCTAGTGTGTACATTCTGGTTTAAGAAGTCTTTATTGGTTTGCTGTTGAGAAGCTATGAAGTTCTCCATCATGATTTCCAAATTGGACTTCCTAGGAACGTTATTGTTAGGTGTAGATGGGATCGACTTTTGATATCCCGGAGGTATAGCTGGGGCTTGATTGGGAGCTTGTCCTGGTGCGTATAAAGCATTATTACTCTTATATGAAAAATTAGGATGGTTCTTCCAGTTAGAGTTATAGGTATGCGAGTAGGGATTTCCTTGAGCATAATTCACTTGTTCTGCTTGGATTCCTGTTAGGAGTTGACAGTCTGCAGGAGTGTGACCTTGGATTCCACAGACTTCGTAATTTTGAGTTGCGGAAACCACGGTGGCTGGAGGTGATACATTTAAACTTTCAATTTTCTGGGCCAGAGCATCCACTTTTGCATTAACATGATCAAGGTTACTTATCTCGTACATGCTACTTTTCATTTGAGGTTTCTCTACCATTGTTCGATCGCTTCCCCACTGATAATGATTTTGGGCCATGCTTTCGATAAGTTGATAAGCATCGGCATAAGGTTTATCCATAAGCGCACCACCTGCGGCGGCGTCTATTGTTAACCTTGTGTTGTACAAGAGACCATTATAGAAGGTATGAATTACTAACCAGTCCTCTAAACCATGGTGTGGACAAAGTCTCATTATGTCTTTGTATCTTTCCCATGCTTCGAAAAGAGACTCGTTATCTTTCTATTTAAATCCATTTATCTGGGCTCTCAACATAGCTGTTTTGCTTGGAGGAAAATATCGGGCAAGAAAGACTTTCTTCAACTCGTTCCATGTGGTGACTGAGTTGGAAGGAAGAGACTGAAGCCATCTTCTAGCTTTATCTCTTAACGAGAAAGGAAAGAGACGAAGTCGAATTGCCTCTGAAGTGACATCATTAGCTTTAACAGTATCAGCGTATTGGACAATTACGGATAAATGAAGGTTTGGATCCTCGGTAGGATTTCCAGAGAATTGATTCTGTTGCACTGCTTGTAGCAGCGAAGGTTTAAGTTCGAAGTTGTTTGCTTCGATTGCGGGTGGAGCAATACTCGAATGCGGCTCATCTTGCGATGGAGCGGCGTAATCTCGAAGAGCGCGAGCTGGTTCTGCCATCTCGGGTATCGGCGAAGGAAGAAGATTTTTGAGATCAGGCACTTCGATAGGAGGGAGATTGTTTGCAGCACGATATTCCCGAATTCATCGTAAGACTCAGAGATATAGTTCAATGTCGTTGATTCATAAGTAAAACGGCTCGCCTTGTGAGCGAGTGTGTGGCATACAAATCAACGAAAGAAAAAAATAAAAATAAAAATTGCCTTAGTCTCTATAGCGTAACAGAAGAGTTACGATATCGACTAAATAAAAGTCCCCGGCAACGGCGCCAAAAACTTGATCGCGACTTTATGAGTCGATTTGGGGTACTAACTGCAAGTGCACAGTTCTATCGCGTAGTTTTAAAAGATATCGATCCCATAGGGACTTATGAATCGATATACCGTTTTCTAAGGTTACTTCGTAAAGCTAAGGCGGATGATACTTTGATTGTTTGGGGGAAAAGTAAAACTAAAATTAGATCTAAATTAAATATCAGTTAAGTGGATATCGGTATGTAGTTCGTCGTAATTAGGGAATCAAATCTTCGTTGGTTTCTTGGTTTTAAAATAAATCTTTTCAGTAGACACTATTGATTAAAAGCCTTTTCTCAAACTCTCGCTCTGTTGAATAGACCATGACTTTATATTAACGTAGCTGTCACTTATTAGTTAAGTCCAAAATCACTTTTTGAAAACAACAGAATCTATAGAAACCTTTTTTTTATGAAAACACTAACCGTTTAAACACCCTCGTCTCAAACTCTCGCTTTATTGACTTAGATTATATAATTAAACTTAAATGCTTAACTCTCGTCCTCACATTTAACCTTTAAAAATACTTTTTGAAAAAGATTAGAATTTAATTAACTCTAAAAATTGCTTTCGCCCTGATTTAGAATTAATGTCCAATTTACACTGTCCAGTTAAAAACTCAAACTTTCGTTCTATTGATTTTAACTTCTTTATGTCTTTTACTCTCGTACAAAAACTTTGGGATTAACCCTGTAAATTGAGACCATAAAAAGAGTGACTTTATTTTTAAATGAAATTAAACCAACTTAGTTTTGATTCCTTCATTCCGCTTACTTTACATACCGATATCTAAAATACTTAGCCGGACATGCTAAACGGATCTAAACAATCATCATGCTTAAATAAAACCATCTCAGGCAAATAGTATAAATAAACAGCAATGCAGAGCATATATAAATTAAAACAATAAATTAAAGAACCTGAATAATTAATAGCAATCTTGAACACCCCACCACAGACCGGTTGGATTTTTTCTTGAACTCTTCAATCGGACAGGAAAATAAAAGCGAAGGAATAAAATACTATGATCTAACGTAAGGTTAGATCCAGTAAAAGATACACAATAGTTTCCGGTGTAGAAACTATTGTATGAAAAATTAATTAAGTGCTTGAAAGATTGACTGGAAAAGAAAGAAATAAAAATTGCTAATAAAATAGAAAGCTGTAGAAAAGTAATGTTGTAAAATATGCTTGCACGGCGGAAAGAGACGGGGGTTTCAGGGTTGGATAAAAGCAACTATTTATATTAATCCACTTTTGTAACGGTTTCCGAAAATGCCTTCCGTAAGTAGTCTTCACGTTCCAAGAGTCAAGCGGAAGAATAGGCTTCAACGTGCCTCTGTTGCGCGTTAAAAGCCAAAAATATAGGAGAGGGGTGTGACGTTCGTGACACCATGTGTTACGCTCGTAACACAAGGTAGCAGGGCGTGACGCTCGTCACACCTTGTGTGGCGGTCGTCACAGCTTCAGCGCTCCTGGCTTGTGATTGTGGGCTGGGCTTTAGTGAAATTTGCTTCTCATTATCTTTTTGCACCCCCTTTTCTTCCTTTTTCACTTATGCTTCAAATAAGTTACCTGAGACAAATAGAAGGAAAAATACCAAGTAATATCTAATAAAATGAAATAAATCGAAACAAATAATAATATAATTTAATTAAATCGAGTCCAAAAATGTGATATTATTTCATGTTATCAGGATTCATAGAAATAATTGCCACGGTTTTTATGGGCACTAAAAACATGCGTGCTAAGAACTGTTGCAAATATGGAGACATTGCCAGGAATGACGCCAGACGGAACCTGTGTTGTTGAAAATAGAATCTTTCACCGTCTTTTGGGCGTTTGACCCATGCATAAAAGGTTTTGCATTCTACAAATCTATTATTCAAATTGATGGAACATGGTTATATGGAAAATACAAGGGTACTTTGCTTATGGCGGTTGTACAAGACGGAAACAACAATATTAATGTCTTTCCCATTGCATTTGCTCTGGTTGAAGGTGAAACTGCTGGTGGTTGGGGTTTCTTTCTTCGACATCTCAAAACACATGTGGCTCCACAAGTCAATCTCTGTTTGATTTCTGATAGACATGCTGCCATTGAGAGTGGTTACAATAACCATGACAACGGATGACATGATCCTCCTTCTACCCATGTCTATTGCATTAGACATATCGCACAAAACTCCATGCATGCAATCAAAGATAAGAACCTTCGCAAGAAAGTGGTGAATTCTGGGTATGACCTAACTCAGCCGTCATTTCAATATTACCATGATGAAATTAGACTGTCTAATGAAGATGAAAGAAGATGGCTGAATAACATACCAGTAGAGTAGTGGACAAGGGCATTTGACGGAGGCTGTCGATGGGGCCACATGACAACAAACCTTGTGGAATGCATGAACGACGTATTCAAAGGCATTAGAAATCTGCCAATAACCGCCTTAGTCAGATCAACCTATTATATGTTGGCTTCTACCTTCACAACTAGAGGTGAAAGATGGAGTGCGGTGTTAATGTCTGGGCAAATATTCAGTGAGTGTTGCATGAAAGTGATGAAAGAGGAGAGCATCAAAGCTAGCATGCACGCGGTAACAGTCTTTGACCAGCATAGGCAAAATTTCAGCGTACATGAAACAATGGACCATAATGAGGGGAGACTAAATTTATTCTATGTTGTCAAACTAAACAAAAGTTGATGTGATTGTGGAAAATTTCAGGCCTTCCGCATTCCTTGCTCCCATGTCATTGCAGCATGCTCACATGCTCGCCAAGACGCTTACAGTCATCTATCTGATGTTTACAAGGCCATTACCGTCATGAATGTCTATAACAAAAGCTTCTCAGTGCTATCAATGGAGGAATACTGGCCTCCATATGAAGGTGATATAGTTTGGCACAATGACGAGATGCGTAGAAAGAAAAAAGGACAGCCAAACAACACACGTATCAGAACAGAAATTGATACGACAGATAAAATGACTAGAATATATAGTGTATGTCGTCAACCATGGCACAATAAGAACAATTGTCCTAATCGAGGAGCAACATATGACGCATAATCTTTTTGTAACATCGGATTATTGTAACCTTCAATTTTTATATATCATTAAATTTTTATTACAACAACGTTCACAACAAACATCACTACAACATAAGCAAACTTAAAACAGAATATTTCTAACTGATTACAACAATCAAAGTGATGTCATCTCGTCCAAACATAATTTCCCTAGCATCCTTATCGGTTTTCATTCGCACCCAACCAAATATACTGTCGAGTCTCTCAATACTTCTAATTTTTTCCCCTTCTGGTATTTTTCCATCTAACCAACAAACCAGCTCCCTCTTCAGTTGATCGAAAGTAGTGATGTTCCAAAAGAGCATCAACATCTGAGGTTTGTCTCTCGAATAAATCACCCTTTCCATAGCGGTGACGAACACCAAACATTTTTGCAAAATGATGAAATGAGATGTGAAAAAATGATTCACACAACACCTCTATTTATAACAAAAAAATTGCACTTTGCACTGAGGCGCCAAACCAATTGGCGCCTCCTCCCAAAATGAACACATGGGCGCCAATTGAATTAGCTGCACCATGTGCCCTAGCCAATCCAATTGACGTCTCCTCTCTAAGTTTAAGAGGAGGCGCCAATTGGATTGACGCCTCCTCCTAAAAGTGGGATAGTTTGAGAATATTTTTAAAATCAGAATTATTTTATGATTTTTTTTAAAATTAGGAGTATTTGGATAAAAAAATCACAACATGGATCCACATCATATTATTTAATTATATATCCTGTTGATATCTGTGAGGGGTTTATTTTTTTGTTCATTTTGTCTTAACAAATATTATACTATTACTTTTTATAAATAATTTTTTTTTTGCTAAATTATCCATTTCCAAACTCTAGTTTTGGTTACAAAATTCTTGTTTATTCCGGTATACAACTGAATATAATTAGGAGTCAACTTAACCACAAGTTATTTAAATTATTTATATTTAAATTTAATTATTTATTTTTTTAATGCTGAAAAAAATATTTAAAAAAATATTTTTCAGTAAATAAAAAAACTGAGAATTTTTTTTAAAAGAATATAAAAAATGATTTTTTTTAAATTAAAAAAAAACAATTTTTATTTTTGAAAATAAATAATTTTTCTTAAAATAAAAAAGTTAAAGAAAAATTCTTGTAAAAACAATTATAAAAGAATTTAAATCAAATTAATTATAAATTTGATTATGGATATAACCGATTAATAACTAGTTTATAACCGTTTTACAAAAATGAAATCCGATTATGATAATAGGTTTTAATAATTTGTTATAACATAAATTATTTATAATTTTGGATTGGTTATCAAAATTAATCGTCAATGAGCATTAATCTTTTGAACCTTAGCCTTTTAGCAATTACTTCTTCTCCTTATCTTCTTCTTTTCTAAAATTCTTGAGTTACAAACTAGTCTGTAGGTTTTTCTTGTTGTTGAATGAGTAAAGTAAGAGATTAGAGGGATGAATTTGGGTTGTTAGATTGAATAGGTTGTGTTGATGATGATGAACAGTGAAGTTAGGGGTTAAGCTCAATTTGATGCAAAGCTTCAATGGGAAGCTCCCATCAATGATGGTAGTACAACTCTAGTGAGTTGGTGACGATTGGGTGTTGAAACTGATAGAGTTTCTTAAGGGTCAATATTGATTCCTCATGAAGCAATGAAGAAGGAGGTTTATATTGAGTGAATGAAGAGAATTTGGAGGAAAATATTGTTGCAAATTAGTTAGGATTGAATCACTTTCCACCCTTAGATAGTGATCCTAGGCTGAGATTTATCAAGGGTGGAAATTTATGGATGGGTTGATTAGATTTTGATTTTGTTGAGTGAAGAAAAATGAAGTGATTTTATGTTTGTTTTGAACTGATTTCAGTGTAAAAATGGGAGAAAAGTGTGCTTGTTTTAACTTAGAAGTTAATTGTAAATTGAAAGTTGGTTAATGTGTTTTTTGAAGGGAAGTTTGATCTTAGGAGTAATTAGGTAATTGAACCTTGCAGACGTGGCAGTGAGTTACTCAATTGGTAGTTTGAATTGGTTAGTGACAGTTAGTAATTTGCTAGCAATTGGTTTTGACAGCTAGGGTAATTGTTAGATTAATCAAGGGTTAGTTGCAAGTTAGTTTGTAACTGACTTGAAGTATAGGTTAGTAGTGATATGTTAACATTTGGCTAGGGTTAATTGGTCATGGTAATTATAGTTAGTTAATTGTTTAATTAACAATTTGTTAGAGGTTAGCAACTAATTTGGTCACTTAAGGCAAGTACTTGTTGGCTTGTAGCTGACTTAGGGCAGTAGTTTGGATGGCATGATTTATAGTAATATGGGTATGGTGGCTTTTGTTGTGTGACCTGTTAGTAGCTTATATGTGTGCATCAGATGTATGTTGAATGACATTTTTTTACTTTGACATGATGGTATTGTGTATTATGGATATGTATGTATGTATGTTGAATGACATGGTATGGTAGGCTTAAATTAGGTATTGCCATGATAGTCAAATAATAGCTTTGAATTCCTTATGTATGATGGATCTTGGTTGTGTGAACTTGTTAGAGCAAGGAAGCTTTTATGTACATTGTATGTGTATGGTCTAAATTGGTATGTTTATCATATATGCTTCTATATCATTTGGGGTTATTGTTTAAGTGTATGCGTATGTGCTTGTGTAGTCATGTGTGTGTGGACTAGTGTGTAGATATATTTGGATGTGTGTATTGAACTATACATGTTGAATGTGTATGCTGTCAAGTTGCCATGACAATTAAGGCTTGATGTTGCTCTTGTATGTGTTTTTGTATCATTGATCCTCTTGTTATGGTGTGTAATCTTGTATGCTGATGTGGTGATTATTTATGCTATTTACTTGTGGTAGCTGTATATGATTAGACTTTAAAATTTGTGTCATGATATGTGTTTCGATTTGAGGTCATGACAATATATATATAACATTCCTTGAGACTTGACATATGTGAGCTTTTCACGAGTATCATAGCCTATTCTAACAAGTTAGTTTGTGTCTTGGTAAGGATATGGTCAATGTGTTTATGTATGTGTGTGGTATGCTTAAATGTGTCATGATGCTAAGGTTTATTGAATGTTGCAGGGCTGTTTTGAGCATTGCATGGTGAAGGAGGGAAGCTTTGGTCATGGCATGGCATAAAGGTTTGAATGAACTTTGGTTATGATGATGATGGCATGAAACTTGGTCATGAAGATGATGAAGGCTTGGAGGCAAAGTGGGGAGTCATGAGATGAATAAAAAGTAGGTCTAAGGTCCACATTGACTTTTGTCAACTATTTGACCAAATGTCAACAATTGACCAAAAGTCACTTGTGGGTCAAAATCAAGATTTTTTGTGTAGTTTGCATTTCTGACTTTTTGGCAATGTACTTTTGGGATTTTGAATGTGAATTTGACCTTGTACATAACTTATGACTTGTTTTCCAATAAATGAATTTTCCCTCCATTTGCATAATTTGAATTTTTGACATCTTGAATCTCTTTTTGAATTTGAATCCCAAACCACTCCTTTCATGCTTTAATTCACCTAATAACAATGAATCAAAAAAGAAATGATAATGAATCACCTAACATGATTTGGTCAACAAAAAGGAAACCTTCCATGGTTAACAAGTCAACCTTGTGTGAATGGTTTCCAAACCCTCTTGCTCGTGATGTGTACCAACAAAAACATTATGTATTGACCCTAATTAGGGATTCCAACACTTAGGCCAAGAAAAGTCAACTCTCCAAGTTGACTTTGACCAAAAAGTCTAATGTAGCACAATGGTCCCATAAGATTGTTTCACAAGTGCACACAACAATAAAACCTTAATCCATGAAGATTAATAACATCCTTGGCATAACTCAATACGGTGTACCATAAACAATAGGAATCCTTTGAACCAATAGTTTTGCATGTGAATGTAAGTGCAGATAAATGATCCTAGAAATGAATGATGGAGGTAAATGTATGCAGATGAATCAGAGTCATAAGCCAAATAAAATGAGAATAGGTATGGCAAATCTGGATTTGTTTAAACAATTTATTTTAATATTTTGAGTAAACAATGTAATTTTAAAAAAAGTTTTTCCCATCTGTTCTTTTACAGAAATCGAGAGGTATGTGGCGCTTTGAATGAAACATATTTTATTTTATTTTTTATCTAATAAGAAACACATTTTACCTCGGTTTTGAGTAATAATTGAGAGAAAATATAAGCGTGTTTATTGAGTTTCTTCACCGTCCTTAATCAAATCTTTATCATCTATTTAATGAGTATCAACGCTCAAGATACTGTCATTAGTGATTCGCGTGAAACCTAAAACCCTTATTATAAAAAGCATTATGAATATTAAAAATTGATAATGAAACATTTGACACGAAAATAGAATTTTTTTTTAAAATATCCAGAAATTTAAAAAAAAAATTCAAAAATACACCATTTTTCAAAAAAATTACACAAATGGCCATTTTTGGCCCTAAATTACACTAAGGCGCCACCCTAGTTGGCGCCTACCCTTAATGGGTAGGGCAAGTCGCCACTAGGAGTGGCGCCTACACCCATTCCATTTTTTTTTTAATATGTTATTTTTTTTTTTTAATTTTTTTTAATTTATAAATTTATATTTTTTATTAATTATATTAATTTATATTAACACATATATATGAATAAAATTATTTACAAGATATATATATATATATATATATATATATATATATTATTTATATATATATATTAATTTATATATATATATTAATTTAATTTATAAGTAATTAATATTATTTGTAAATTTTTGGAAAAAAAAATAATTTATATACGTGTAAATAAATATTTATACACATGTAAATTAATATATATATATATATATATATATATATATATATATATATATATATATATATATATATATATATATATATATATATATATATGATAGACAATATCTTTAAAGATAAAGATAAAGATATAAAGATAATAAACAGAAAATATTTTTATTTAAATAATAGACAAGACAAATATTACAAAGATATGATTAATCACATATGATGCGGTCCCTGGTACGATCCGCACGGGGGAGGTCTAATTACTCGCCTAGACGGTTCACGTGGTGGTGGTGCTTCCCTATTACCACCCCTTGCCCTAACGCGTCCCCTTGTCGTTTGTCGTTGTGGTTGGGTGGAAGTCCCTTCAGTGCTGTAGGAAAGACGGGTCCCCTCTGCGCCCTCAAAGCTTTGTCTCGGTGGGACAAACTGACTACTGCTGGGTGTGCCCTCGAATTGTGGTCTTTGGTAGTTTAGGGTTGAATCGGTTTGGCCAAAGTACAATGTTTGTTGTGGTGTGTAGTAGTCCTGTTGGTAGTCCTCTTGTATACCCGTGTCGGGGCTAGGTGGAGGACTGGAAGAGCTCGGGACATTGTCGTGATGGAAGTGTTGGGATTGGTGGAAGTGGGGGGATTGATATTGTGGTAGGTGTTGGGACTGTTAATGGTGGTGGGAATGTTGAGTTTGGTGTTGGTAGTCTTCATGGTATTGGGGTTGAGTTTGTGGTATGTATTGCTGATTTGGTTGGGGGGTGGACATGTGTTGTGGTGGTTGTTGTTGGTAATATGGTGGTGGTTGTTGTTGTTGGTAATAAGGTGGTGGTGGTTGTTGTTGGTAAAATGGTGGTGGTGGTTGTTGTTGGTAATAAGGTGATGGTTGTTGTTGTTGGGAATACTGTGGTGGTTGTTGTTGTTGGAAATATGGCTGTTGCATCCGGGGATCGTCCAAATAGAACGGGTCAGACACAATCATTTCTGGATTTGTATTTGCTCTATACCAATCCACATATTCCCTTGTCGGCTTCATTTCGTTGGGCGCCACCGGAAATTGTAGAACATAGTGGGCACGGTCTTTCTACATTTTACGAAACTCCTTAGTAAATTCCTTCCAATTTTGGGCATACCACTGGTGGCTGACTTTTTTTAGATGCCAAGGTTCCATAGACATTGGGGGGTCTGGGATTTCTTGATGCATTCCGAATTGCAGCTTGACACGGTCACTTTGGTGCATCTCCACAGTGGTGAACCGCATTATGGCCGTTTTTGCTGTCCAAACAGCTGCATCTTCGGGGTTGGGTTGATGTTCCAATCCCAAATATGGCCTCCAAATAAACTGCAAAGAAAAAAGCAAATATGTTATTTATCGAGAATGCATGATATTAATAAATCAGTTAGAAGCTGAGTGATTTAGTGGTAATACATCTTGTGCTCGGAGACGATCCAAGAGTTGACGATAAAATATAATTTTATTTTTGGGGGTAAGACTGTAATCCAGTCCGGTTGTAATGAACCTAAACAAAAAAAGATAAATAATATTATTTACAAATATTTATACAATAAATTTACAATATGAAATAGCATCAGAAATTTACCTAGTTGCGTATGGGAAGGAGTAGTCGTTAGGATTTTCTGGGGCTAGCCTCGGCAATCTCCACCACCCCCATGCTTGGAGCAAAAAAGCACATCCAGAAAATGTACAGTGCTCATTTTGTGCATTTTTACTCAAAGAGCTATATAGGAATGCTAATACTGCAGAACCCCAACTATATGTGCTTATTCTATCAATGTCCCCGAGCAAACTCAGGTACATAAAGTTTATGCTATTTCCCGTCCCTTCGGGAAATAGCAAGTTCCCAAACAATAGCATAATGTAAACCCGGGTTTTTATGACTTTTTCTTGTTCGGAGGATTCCTCAGTCAAAGTTATGGAGTCGTGGTACAATTGTAGGCTAGATAATTTAATACCCTGACCCCTTGCTTTGGCAGACCCCTCACCCTCGACCAGATCTACCCCCAACATTTGAACACATATTTGGTTAGGCTGTTGAACATTTCCGGTCACAGGCTTACCATCTATTCTAAGACCCAAAAGCATGTACACGTCCTCTAATGTGACGGTACATTCACCAGTTGGTAGGTGAAAAGTGTGTGTCTCGGGTCTCCAACGTTCACACAGAGCCAAAATGAATTTGACATCAATTGTGGCATTTACAACATGCATAACATGACCGAAACCCGCACGCTCTATGTAAGGTACGCACCATGGGTCTGGATAAGGCATATGGTGTGAACGTTGACGAAATTTCTTGGGATCCTATAAAAGCAAACAATATAAACAATCATTAGATTGGACTTTTAAAAAACAAATTGCAAACATACGAAAGAGGCAATGTTCAAGAAAAACTTACGAATGAGGCAATGTTTGCCCTAGTGCCTCTGTGTTCTTGGCCCATGGTAAGAAGAGACATGACTGCAATGTAGAACGAAGCTTGGTGGATGAGAAGTTTCGTCGGAGTTCTCTGAATAAAAGTGTTAGTGGTTGATGAAAACTTGCAAGAATGACCCTCTATTTATACTCGTTTTCAAGTAGACTGAATATGCAAAGGTGTGACAAGTGGAAGGCATGCGTGGGAATCTTGCAGAATAGGTGCAGGCTAGGTGGTAGTGTTGGCATGCATTGGTGCAGACTAGGTGGGAGTTGTCTTGTCATGGGGAAGACTTGGTGGAATCTGATGATGCAAAGGTGTGACACGTGGAAGGCATGCGTGGGAATCTTGCAGAATAGGTGCAGGCTAGGTGGTAGTGTTGGCATGCATTGGTGCAGACTAGGTGGGAGTTGTCTTGTCATGGGGAAGACTTGGTGGAATCTGATGATGCAAAGGTGTGACACGTGGAAGGCATGCGTGGGAATCTTGCAGAATAGGTGCAGGCTAGGTGGTAGTGTTGGCATGCATTGGTGCAGACTAGGTGGGAGTTGTCTTGTCATAGGGAAGACTTGGTGGAATCTGATGATGCAAAGGTGTGACACGTGGAAGGCATGCGTGGGAATCTTGCAGAATAGGTGCAGGCTAGGTGGTAGTGTTGGCATGCATTGGTGCAGACTAGGTGGGAGTTGTCTTGTCATGGGGAAGACTTGGTGGAATCTGATGATGCAAAGGTGTGACACGTGGAAGGCATGCTTGGGAATCTTGCAGAATAGGTGCAGGCTAGGTGGTAGTGTTGGCATGCATTGGTGCAGACTAGGTGGGAGTTGTCTTGTCATGGGGAAGACTTGGTGGAATCTGATGATGCAAAGGTGTGACACTTGGAAGGCATGCGTGGGAATCTTGCAGAATAGGTGCAGGCTAGGTGGTAGTGTTGGCATGCATTGGTGCAGACTAGGTGGGAGTTGTCTTGTCATGGGGAAGACTTGGTGGAATCTGATGATGCAAAGGTGTGACACGTGGAAGGCATGCGTGGGAATCTTGCAGAATAGGTGCAGGCTAGGTGGTAGTGTTGGCATGCATTGGTGCAGACTAGGTGGGAGTTGTCTTGTCATGGGGAAGACTTGGTGGAATCTGATGATGCAAAGGTGTGACACGTGGAAGGCATGCGTGGGAATCTTGCAGAATAGGTGCAGGCTAGGTGGTAGTGTTGGCATGCATTGGTGCAGACTAGGTGGGAGTTGTCTTGTCATGGGGAAGACTTGGTGGAATCTGATGATGCAAAGGTGTGACACATGGAAGGCATGTGTGGGAATATTATTTAAAATAAATAATCAGGTTGTTTAAAATAAATAATTAAGCTTAAATAAAATTGAATAAAACAGGTTGTTTAAAATAATCAGGCATGCGTGGGAATATTATTTAAAATAATTAATCAGGTTGTTTAAACACATAATGGAAAAAAGAGGTAGTTTAGTATTGGAAGTGTGATATTCAGTATTGGAAGTTCAAGAAGTTTAAGTTTTTGGTGAAAGCAAAGCTAAAGCTGAGACTAAGTTCAGACTATGTGGAGAATACATTTGATGGATAGGCAGTAGACGTGTCAAAATTATTACATGCATGCAGCTCCACGTTGCCTGCAAGTTCTTGCATGCTTTACATGTGTCCAAGTTTTGCATGCGTTGCTCTTGGGGAAGGATTGGTTGAAGACATGCATGCAAAGATGTGTCGGAATCTTGCAGTATAAATATTCACACACATTTTCACAAAGGTATTCACAATATCTTCACAGCAATATTCACAAAAGCTTCACAATATCATCACAAAACCTTCACAATATCATCACAAAACCTTCACAAAACCTTCACAATATCTTCACAAAACCATCACAATATCTTCACAAAACCTTCACAAAACATGGCATCTTCATCACAATACAAAATCAAAGCTCACGTCAATGGTGAGACTTATGAATGTGATATGTCTGGCTTCCTATTTAGAAACACCGAATGCACTCGTTTTTGTCTAAATAGAGGAGCTGACTTCTCTTATCTGAAGAAAAAGATTGAGTCCAAACTAAGACAACCCGTGTCCCAAATTTTTTATCAACAACCTTTTTTTTTCAGAAAACAACTCTGTCAAGTTTCGTAAGTCATTGATTCAAAATGACATGGAGACAAAATACATGTTTCGTAACCATGAGTATTCTGGTTACGAATACATAGTGTTGTACATTGTGTTGGAACAATTTCAACCAACTCAGAATATTCAGTCACAGGTTATTGATCCTGTGATTGATGACGAACAAGATGTTGAGCACCACGTTGAAGACGATGTGGTTGATGATGCTGAAGACGTGGTTGATGACTTGGTGAACCGTGATTCTGAAGACGAAGACCAAGTTCAAATACCTATAGCGCAACGCTACTCACCGCCTGCGCACTTCAGAACACTTAACTTGGGCGAGGATGAGCCCTCATCAGATATGTTCTACAACCCATATATGAGGTCTGATGAGGACTTAAAGAAGGGTGACCAATTTCGGACCAAGGAAGAGTGTCTGTTAGCAATAAAGAACTGGCACTTGAAAAACTGTGTTGACTACGATGTTATCAAATCAAATCCGGAAAGATACGTTATTGTATGCAAAAATCCGGAGTGTGGGTATAGGTTGATGGCATCGTACAAGAAGAAACATAATGCGTGGGTGATAGGGTCCATTTCTCAAGCTCACATTTGCGTCAACACCAACATGGCACAGGATCATCGCAAACTTAGCCATGATATGATCTGCCATTCCATATTACCTCTAGTTGAGGCTGACCCGTCACTGAAGGTCAAAACAATTATCTCCCATTGCGTGGCTGTTTTCAAATATACACCGTCATACAGAAAGGCTTGGTTAGCGAAAACCAAGGCAATTGAACTGGTATACGGTAACTGGGAGGAGTCATACAAACAACTACCACGCTACCTGGCTGCACTACGATTGTATTCACCTGGGACGGTTTCTATAATGGAGACCTTGCCGGCACAATCCCCTGACGGAACTCGTCTAGAAGGTAATGGAATATTCCATAGACTTTTCTGGGCATTCCGTCCCTGCATCATCGGTTTTACATTCTGCAAACCACTTGTTCAAGTCGATGGAACTTGGATGTATGGGAAATACAAAGGATCGTTATTGATGGCGGTCGCACAAGATGGAAATTCTAATATTTTCCCAATAGCCTTTGCATTGGTAGAAGGAGAAACGGCTGCTGCTTGGAGTTTCTTCCTTAAGAATCTCCGAACGCACGTGACTCCACAAGCTGGCATCTGTGTGATTTCTGACAGGCACGCTTCAATAGACAGTGCATACAATAATCCAGCAAATGGTTGGCATGACCCCCCGTCTACCCATGTCTACTGCATCAGGCATATTGCTCAAAATTTTATGCGGGAGTTCAAGGATAACTTCTTGAAGCAACATTTGATAAACGCGGGGTATGCATTAAACCAACCTGGATTCCAATACTACCGCCGGGAAATAGTGTTGGCAAATTCTGATGCAGGGAGGTGGATCGATAATATTGACAGAGCGAAGTGGACTAGATCATACGACGATGGGGTGAGGTGGGGCCACATGACAACAAATCTTGTGGAATCAATGAATGGCGTCTTTAAGGGCATACGTAACCTCCCGGTAACCGCATTGGTGAGTGCGACCTATTTTCGAATGGCAACGTTGTTCGTAACAAGAGGCAGGCGCTGGCATGAAGTGTTGCAGACGAGTCAGGTATATAGTGATGCCTACATGAAGTTTATGAGGCAGGAATCTGCCAAAGCCAGCAGCCATCGGGTTACGGAATTCGACCGCCATGGCCACACTTTTAGTGTCAAGGAAACAATTGACCACAACCAAGGGCTGCCCAGACAAGAGTATAGGGTCCTAATACCAGACCGTTGGTGCGACTGTGGTCAATTTCAGGCCTATCGTATGCCTTGTTCCCATGTCATTGCAGCGTGTTCACACAGCCACTTCGATGCATTATCGCTAGTGTCTCCCATCTACAAAGTTGCAACATTGCTCAATGTATACGACAATCCCTTTCCGGTGGTAGCATTGGAGGCGTATTGGCCAGAGTATGACGGGGAAATTGTTTGGCACAACGAATCAATGCGGCGGAATAAAAGTGGTCGCCCAAATAGCAGGCGCATTAGAACTGAAATGGACGTCGCAGAGAAAATGCAGAGGAAGTGTAGCATATGTAGACAACTAGGGCATAATAAGAACAAATGTCCATATCGTGGATCTAGTTTCACAACTTAGTTTTCATATTCATAAATCAGTGTACCAATGCTATTTATCATTAAAGTTTACTTTTTATTCTAAATAGAAGATGACACTTGAACAACAAACACAAACATCTAACATTACAACACCAATTACTAAAACAAAAACAAATACTAGAACAAAAACAAGTACTAAAACAAGAACAAGTACTAGAACAATAACAAATACAACAACAACATGACAAACAACCATTAAAATCTAAGAAATTACAACAGTTAACACTATGTCGTCTGATCCATGCATCATTTGGATGCAATCAATGTCGCTTTCAACTTCAACCCACCAACGTATCGTTTCTCCAGTTTCAAATGAGAACCTTGTTCTAAGCCTCTGAATCCTTCTGATGACTTCACCAGGTTGGTAATCTCCCTCTAACCAAGACATCAAGGACCTTTTTAGTTGGTCCAACGAACGGATGTTCCAAAATTTCATCTCCATTGGGGGTTTCAAAGGCGAGAAAATAACATGCCCATCCCTTTTTAAGATTACTTGTTCAGGATCCGGGCGCCTTGATGATGTTCGCTGCCATGACGACGGTCTTGGGGATGCCATGAACTCAACTTGATAGAGAAAGTGATAGGAAACAGTGGTGAAGAAAATGCAAGGAAATAACACTTTATTTATAGGAAAAGATCTGGGTTGTACACCAATCTACTTAACCCTAATTAGTGTCGCACTTGATAAATTAACCTTAACATGATTAACCCTAATTTTCCCAAAAATTTATAAATAATATTAATTACTTATAAATTTAATTAATATATATATAAATATATATATATATATATATATATATATATATATATATATATATATATATATATATATTAATCTTGTAAATAATTTTATTTATATATATGTATTAATATAAATTTATATAATTTATAATAAATCTAAATTCATAAATTAAAAAAAAATTTTAAAAAAAAAACATATTAAAAAAAATAAAAATAAAGTGTAGGCGCCACTCCTAGTGGCGACTTGCCCTACCCTTTAAGGGTAGGCGCCAACTAGGGTGGCGCCCATGTACAAAATTAGGGCAAAAATTGCCCAATTTTGTAATTTTTTTGAAAAAATGTTTATTTTTGAAATTTTTTTAAAAAACTGGATATTTAAAAAAAAAATCACGAAAATAATGAAACATAAAAAAAAAGATTTATTTTATTTGGGAAAAAATTTCTATGATGGATTGCAAGAGAAAAAGATTATTTGGGTTCAAGGTTTGTGTTCTTAAATAATCATATACCTGAATATTTATTTTAATTATCTAATATTTTTTGTTTTATATCATAAACAAATGAATGTAAAAGCCATAGAGAATATTTTGCATCCAACATTTGTTCTTCCTCAAAATCAATAAAACGAGGATCCCCAACATTTTCTCTTCCTCAAGTATCCAACATTAATTCTTCATCGATAACGATGGCGATGAATCAGATTCAACATTTTTACTTTAATATTATGTGTAAAAAATATAGTTTATAAACAAATTAATTTATTAATATTCTGTGTAAACAATATAAAGAGTATTTTAAAATATATAGATTTTTCTCCTGGTTTTGTTTATAAATTGAGAGGTATATGATGTTAGTTTTAGAAATATAAAAAAAGTTATTAATGGGGATCAAACCAATGACAATTTCAACTATCCCTTCGGTTATTCTAAAATCGAGGAAATAAAGTGACAACTTTTCATGACATCATTCGTTACTTCATCTCTGTAACTGATGTTAAATCAACTTTGGGTCCGAAGTTAAATATATATTTTTTGGTAGTAGTGTATGATTTCTTCTTCTATTAATTGATTAAAATGTAATACAAATGACGCATCAACTAATATTTCTTCATCTTGTGGTGGAATTTTTCTAAATCATCATGCAAACTGCATTGAAGGTTTTGCAAAAAAAATATGAAATTGTTCTTCTTTTATTGTTGATTGGTCTAACTTGTAATCGAGACCGATTCTACATTGTTTTTATTGACTTTTAAATCTTCTTCTATTATTTTTTGGTCTTTTATAATCTAAGTGGTTTAGTTGTCAATTAATGTTGAGAAGTATAAATCTCATGGTCACTCACATCTATAGATGAGAAAATAATTGTGCTAATTACTTTGCAAATATTAGTCTTAATTTTAATAATTTTTTCTTTTTGGATTGTCAAAGTTTAGGATCTTTTCTATTTAAAAAGGTTTTTGTTTGATTCTCCCTTTATTTATTTTGATTTAAAAAAAATATATTTTGATGGTTGTAGTCTTTTTATTTTTACTTTAAATTATTGATTTAAACGTATCAATGATTTATTTATATTAATACATAAACATAAATAAATATTATCACTATATTTTAGAACAACAATTAATATTTATTTTCATCGACTAGCATTAACATATATCACTCGACATACTTCACTCACCCCTAATTGGAGTCATTTAGCTGCACTAATTTTTGTTTAAGAAATAATATAATAAAAAAATATTAATATATTTTTAATTTTTTTTTCTCATACTACTTACAAAAAATAATTTTGTTAAATTATACATAATTATTTTATTCTCATATAAAACTAATTATATCTTCTAAAGTTGTGAGAAATTGATCAAATGACTTATTTTGAATATAGAAAGTATTTAATTATATGTGAAGTTTTTTTTTCTGATATATCTTTTAAGTCGCATTACATTTACATCTTTACCCATTTTAATATATTCATTTTAAAAATACAACAAATATATATATCATGTTATTATTGACGTTACAAAACATGGTTGATCACGTGTCAGCGGCACTACATTTCGACCGATCTTATACAACATTTTTAACATGATGTTTGTGCATTATTGTCTATTAAATTAAATTCATATATTAAACTATTTTATGTGTTCACAGGGCAGAGTGTAGACTTTCTTGCCGAGTATATATGCAATTTTTGGACAAGTTGACGATGCTGCACCGCGTCTGCAGTGTTCTCCTTGTTTTTGTCATGTTTTATTTAATTAATTAATCTTTTTTTTTCTTTCCATGTGGCTATTTATTAATGCTATAATTCAGTTGGATAGTTGACAAAATCAATTAATCAGGATTGCACATTCTTAATTAATTACAAATGTTGTTTGATTAATTAGGAGTGACTTTTACATAATATAACGATTAACGATAAAAAAAAATATAATCCCTTCAAATTATATCATTTTAAGAACTTTCACATTATTTTCACTAAAAATCATAAAGAGTATATTTCACTAAAATTCATAATTTAAAAGAACTATCATACTCCATCATGAAGGATATATTTCACTTGAATTTAAACTAAAAGAAGAGTTTTTACATGTCGAAAATTAAACTGAAAATTTATGATGTAACTTTTAGATTGGCAAGAAACTTTTTAACCATTCACATAATTACACATCACCCTTACACCAATTTCAATAGATGCTCGTGTACAAATCAATAATTTGTGTAATTTTGTTTGTATCAACACTCCTTAACTTGAATTTTCCACATGTCACAAATTATTCTTCCTCCACGTTTTTGTAGACTAAACTTCATAGTGAAACTTGTGACTACAACTCAACAACAGTATCGCAAGACCATTATTCTCTTCCAATATGGAAAATCATACAAAACTGTAATCATTTGGCATACTAAGAACTCATATCCCATTATCAACCAGACTCTGATACTAGTTGTGTTAGATGAAGGCAACAATGTAGAGGGTGAATAGATCACAATAAAATTTTCTTAGATTAATAATTCTCTTTTGAAAATATTTACTATGGCAAACGGAAGTAATTCTGGATCAACACTCATCTTTCTCGAACCGTTATCGGAAGAATCAAATATGCATTTATACTGTAACAAAATGTATACTGATGATGAGAAAGTAAATCAATATGTTTTACAAAATAATCGTTTGATCAAAATCACACATTGTAGTCAATCTCCAATGAATTAGGAAATAAAAATTGACACAAACTATTTATCAAACATCTAGTGTGCAATAATCATCAAGTTAATTTTCCCTTGTACTGAAGATATGAAAAACCAATTGCAACTCTTTAGATTGTAATTATCTTTTACACAACAGTATGAATTACTTCAACACAACCAAAAAATTTAGTTTATCAAATTGCACACTAAGAGTATTATCAAAATGTGAAGAGAGAGAGAGAGAGAGAGAGAGAGAGAGAGAGAGAGAGAACACCAAGATTTGTTTAGGAAGTTTTCCAGTTATCCTCACAATGGGTACGTCTACCTCCAATTTTAAATATAATTGAGATATGTATAATTAACACTTGCAAGAGTTATTTACAAGAGCAAAAGGTAGCAATCAAAACCCCTAAACCCTATGATTGATGTTGATCCTAACATGTTATCCATCCATGATCTTAAGCAAGATCAAGTGATCAAAGACTTCCAAGTCGATTATCCTGTTACCGCCACTCCTTTGACAGAACCCCGTTCTTCAACGCTTTCTCTCGACTGAATCCTCGTTGCGAGATCTTTTACAAAACCCCTAAATCAATACTTAATATCTTGGAGGAAAAACCATAACCGGTTTTATCAAAGAAACCCCCAAAGAATACTCAACCCGGTTTGATTACAACAATCATTAATTGGACCTTATCAATCTAATCTAGATGACACTCAATAAAAATGATTATTTGTAATTGTTGAATGTATGAAGAAAAAAGTTGAAGATGAAGAGAAGATTATTTATATGTTCTTGGTTTCCTGTTGAGAAATGATTCATGAATACATATTTATGTGTATTTGTGTGTGTAGAAAAAATAACAGACAGAACAAATTTTTAGCCAAAAATTACAAGTTTTGTAAAATAGAACAAAATGTATTGACTCCAAATTAAAATGAGTCAATACATAAAGGATGTGAGTCGATATATTGAAGGCACTGACATTTGTTTAAAAAAATTCTTCAGCAGGAGTCGACTCTAAACACGGTAGAGTCGACTCATACATGTTATGTATCGACCCACAATAACAATGTATCGATACATTAAGGGCAAGGCCATTTTCTTAAAAAAAACTTCAGTTGGAGTCGACTCTAAACACGATTGAGTCGACTCATTCACATTGTGTATCGACTCATACCTCATATGTATCGATACTTTTAAGGCATAACCATTTTCTTTAAAACTCATTAAGTATGTATTGATACATAGCCATAACGTATCGGCCCATAGACTTATTTTTCATGAAAAATCATAAGTGTACACAAATAATTAATGAGTTTTGGTGTGATAATACACATCTATACATAGACAACAATGTCCAATGTACACAAATACTAAGTGTCCTAATTTTGACATCATTCAAAATATATCTAAGAGGATAGTGCACTCACAAGTTGTTGGAAAAATATTAAGGTTTAGGGTTTGGCACAAGGAAGATCATGAGAATGGTGAGATTTTAAAAAATAAGCTTCTTTGAGGGATAAACCACACGAGGTTGATGCTTTTCAAAATCAATTAGACTTTATACATTTGTGAGGGGGTGCTGACTTATGGAACACATTATCTCCAAAAGGAAAAACGGGAAAGTCAATCAGCAGACATATTCCATTAACTGTCATTAATGAAGTTGTAAACATGAGAACTCACAGTAAGAATATCATCCTAATCACTCAACTATTGAATATCATGAATGATAAGGTCACCACATTAAGCATTACTCCAAAACTTAATATATTTATCATCGACTAAATGTAAGCTTGTGTGTTCCATCATCACACTATATTCATCTTTGATGCTTGATCTCAACACTATACTCTTAAGAAAAGTGGATCAAGGCTCCTATGAATAAAATAGATTCCAACAAAGCTTTAGATTAGAGGCTTCACTTGGAAAATGAGGGATTTGGCCCCTAACCCTTCTTTAAAGTAATGTTTGCAAACCTTCTTCCAAGCAACCATTACCAACTTTATTTTAGTGACATTTGAAGCGGTAAATTCATGATCACTGAGCTATTGGTTAGCTCAACATCAATAACACCAGAGTCGCCATCGCTTTTTTCTTGTTTCCAAAGGAAAAGAGAAAAGTACGAACAAAATCCAAAGATAAGAAGTTTTCAAATAAAAACTAATCAAATGTCAAAGATTATAGATAAGGAGGTTGATTACACAGAGGGAAGGTATTAGCATCCGAAGTATCCTAGGTACTCCTAGAGAGCTCTTTTGGTGTGCAAGTGTTTTAGTTGAAAAAGATGTTTGCTAAAAAATAGAATGAGGGGATGAGAAAAGAATTCAGTATTTACATTTTGTGTTTGACAAGACCTTCAGTCTTATGCCTACGTACCAACATAAAAATGAGGGATCAAATTCTCGTAAATCGTGGTAAAAATTTCAAATATAGGTGGATTTATTTTAACAAAATCTTAAAGATCTTTTGTTATCAAAGGGAGAATACTCAACCAAACATCCACCGATAATGAGGGCTTTACAACATTTAAGAGGGATGACTCCAACTTGGATTCAATTAACAAGTATGCCAATAACCTCTAATAAATGGAAAGACTTACAATCAACATACCATGGAATGGGAGAATTATATCTCGACCAAAGATAACCCAAATCTAAATGCTCTCTTTTGAAAAAGTTAAAAGAAAAAGGCACAAAGTGGCCAAAATGATTAGATGATGTTGTTAGTCATTTTTTGTTTTTTGAAAATAAAGTCAATATGATTAAGTTCATTTACAAGTTTGATTAAGAAAATATTTTGAAAATCAATGACATAAGGCCAAGGTTTCTACTCATTAAAACAAGTCTAAGTTGAAAACACAAGCAAATAAGTTTTGAAAATGAGGGAGAGATTTTGAAATTAAAGAAGGAGGAGGAGATGAAGGGACTATCCTAGACAAGATTTAAAAGTGTAGAGCTGAAAAGATCTAACCAAAGGGAAGCATCCACAAGACAATAGTGTCAGATAAAAATCCATTTCCTTTGGATTATCAAGCAAGCAACAAAGCATAATCATCTAAACAATTAATAAGAAGACCAATGGCATCAAATAAAGATAACCAAACAGCCAAGCAAGCATTCCAAAGCAAGCATTCTTCAATGTCCTTCAAATGTATCAGATGAAATATCCCTTGAAACACACTCAAAGAGAAATCATAAGATAATATCAATAAGGTCAAAATAACAATTCAAACAAGAAGAATGAGTATAGAAGATAAAGCAAAGGAGTCTCTCAAGGCTTGTATCAGATGAATGGCATTGACCTAGAAATGGTCTCAGATTAATGGCATTGGCCATGTTTCCTCTATAGGACAGGGATGTGGTATACTCTAAGTCCAAAGGTTCAGATCAAGTCACAAACAGAGGTCCAACAGTCCACCAATGTATTTTTTAGGATTTTTGTTTTTATTAAGTATTTTAAGGTCCTAAGACCATAAACAAAACAAAATCACAAGCACAAATATAATACAAGCACAAAATACAACTCAAGTGAGCAAAGTGAAAATGACTGAAACATAAATAAATTGCATGAAATGTAAATGACAATGAAAGATAAAGTGCAAGATTTTAAATTGCATTAAAGTAGATGACATTAAAAATAAAGTCAATATAAAAGATGTTAGTGAATCTTAGTGGAAGAAGAAATGCTTGTTTTTAAGTCATTTTTTGGAGAACGTTCAACCATCCACTCACAAGCATGAAGATATGAACCTAGACATCATTCATGAGAAGGGCTCCAACTTGCATAAACCAACAAGTATGTCACTAGGTCTCATAAATAGAAAAAAGGCAAAATATTCACACAATACCATGAGGAATGGGTGACTTACAATCTCACTTACAAAAATGCTATGCCTTTGGGACAAATTTAGCGTTATGTTAAGCAGTCATAATTGGACTTATGTAGAAGTCACAACTATCTGAGGTCGAATAATAATAATATTGGTGTTAATGAATGCTAGAGACAAAGTATCAAAACCAAGCTCCTAAAGCATGCCACCCACAAAAATAATAGGGAATTAACATATCTCAATCAAGCCCATGTTGATTCATTTGGCACAAGGTCATTGATGAATCAACTAGCATTTTGATCTATGAGAAATCATTGGCCATGAATGGATTGAGAAACAAGTGAGATGAACATGAAGAGATGAAGTGAAGGGGATCACAAATTGATCAAGGGATGAACTTCATTTGATCAATACCATTCATTCATTTTGAGGGATGAAGTTCAAACTTTATCAACCCCCTAAATTCAATGATATTGATCAAATTAATGTCCAATTCATGCAAGATTAAGGCCAAACAGAAACTGAGTCAACATAAAGTCAATAAAATAGCTCAACAAAATATTAAGGCAATTAAATAATTTAAATCCAATTTTTAAATGAAGAAAAATATATTTTAAAAGGGGAAAACCCTAAAATCCCTTCAAATCACCAAAGAAATGGCCAAGGGATTTATCATAGGTCAAACAAGGGCAAAGGACAATTGACTATTTTTTTGGGGCATTTTTGAAAAGTCAGAAGTATTTAAAATCATTTAAAACAAGTTAAAAATCACAAAATTCACTAAAAATGTCAAACTCAATCCAAAATTTAATTTTAATTCAGAAATGGAAAGAGGAAATTATTTGCGAAATTTTGGTGATGGTCCCATATTTTTTGGATTAAAATTGAAATTATAATGAATTTTGTAAGAAAATGATATTTAAAAATTAATTTGGAAAATAAAAGAAATTAGAAAAAACAAGGGCCATCAGATCTCCCTCATTGATTGAGGTGGCAGATCTAATGGCCAAGCGCGTATAATCCACCATACACTTTAGTCAACATGCACGCAGGCTTGGTAATCAGAATCAAGGGACCAAATTAGAACGTGGCCAATGGATCAGATGGTCTGGATTGCGCCAACACACCACCAGAGCCCTAGCTCCGGTCATCTTATCCGACCACCTCACCGGACTGGTTAGAAAGTTCACCAAAATTAATGGACCATACACTACTTTGAAGAGAAAATCACGAGGATTCCAAATATGACCTCCAAATCTTTCAACTCTCACTCTATAATGAGAAATGTGGAATTGAAAGTTGAGGTGTTCAAACAGAATTTCTTCGATTCAACCTCAAAGCAACTCAGTATCAATGCCTACATTGGTAGGATTCTAGTCAACCAAAAGTCAAGCCAAAATCTTAAGAAATGAGAGAGAATCAAAGAATTGAAATTATGGAAAATTCATCTTCGGATTGCAGTTTTGAGGCTCGATCTTGATGCAATTCCACTTGGTCTTGCTTCCTCTTGCTTGCAGGAGATGATTAGGATCAAAATGGATGTAAATCCTTGGAGTTTTAGTTCAGAAATAGAAGTTGAACTAGAAGCTCGATTTCAATGAAATCCTCAAGGTATTCTATCAAGTATGGCTATGGGATTGCTGGGCAAAGCTTAGGCAGGGGTTCTCTTCAATTTTGAAGCAATGGAGTTCAATTTATAGGCAATGCAAAATGATTTCTACACCTTTCAAATTTTGGCCAACAATAGTAATTCAATAGGCATGTGTTTAGGCCCAAATGATCATTACAATCAGTCCAAAATCGTGCATAAATGATGTTGAGATCATAACATGAGGCCATGCAAAGTAGTGTAACATTTGTGTTCAAAAGTTTCCAAATTGGGTCATGCAAAGAAGCCATGCGCAAGTCCCTTAATTTTTGTCCAAATGGAATGATCTTGATATCTTTGGAAATCTACCATCATGGGGAGCAACTTTTATGTTGGGACTTTTTCTATTTGAAGATTAAAACATGATGAATTCTGACCTTGAAGTTGGAGGAATCAAACATACTTAAAAAATTTCTAAGTTAAAAGTCAAATGACCCCTTTTTCTACCTTGAATAACTTTTTCTATGAGTTTTAAATGACTTTGGTTCCTTCTTCAAAGTTGTATCTCTTTCAATTATATTAATTTTGATAACAAATTTGACACAATTTGGATCTAGCATGATGGAGTTATGTATTTTAGAAGTTGATGAAAATTGCTTGTTCAATGATGAGGACCAAAATGGACCTATAATATTTCCTTATTGCACATGCCCTTTCAAGTGAAATTTGACCTTTATCAAAGAAGAAAAGTTGAATAAGACATATTTAGATTGACCATGAAACTTGGATCATCTTCATATCATAAATATTGAGGAAGTTATGGTTCTTGGAAGTTGACCTTCCATCTAGGGCACAAACAAAATGACCTATAATCTTTCACCATAAAAAATGACTTTCCAAGCAAAATTCACTCTTGATGCCAATATGAAAGTTGTTTGGAATGTCATAAAGAGTAAATTTTATATTGGAATCATTTTCATATGACAAAATTAGTAGGATATATGGTCTAGGGAATCCTAGATTTGACTAGTTGGCTTTTCTGGTCATCCTCCTTGAACCAACTTGCAAACTTGAAGTTCCTTTGCTCTTTGGGGCTCATGGAGGATCATATATGCTTATAATGATGTTAAATGAAGTATCCCATGATATCTTTGACCAAATGTTAAAGAAACTTGCTAAGGAAGGCACATATGATACCTAGATGAATTAGAGCTTCCTTGACAAACAAGCTTCAAACTCTTGATGAATTCTTGATAAAAAATGACAAATAAAGAACATAGGGATCCATATATTATGCTTAGAACCAATGTGGACCTTTTCTTTGCTTGATTCCTTGCACTGAGGGGCTCAAGCCCTAGTTGTGAGCTTGATGAGGCATATATGGATACACACACTACCTACAAAAGAAACAAAGCTACACTAGACATATTTTTGGTTTTTTGTTAGTAAACAAAGAAAATAAAGTATGATACAATCATAAATGCTTGGTGATCTCTCCCAATGCAAACCCAATAAATGATAGGTAAGGAGGAAGCCAAGATGTGATCCCAATGCCAAATGCAATGCTATGAGATGGCATGAGGGATCTTAGGGTCAAAATTGGGGTCTTACAACATCCCTTCTCCAAATGAAATTCCTGGTGTTAGATTCCAACTCCTTAAGCAAAGCCACTAGCCGCACATAAACAAATATAATGAAATGATATGCTTTGAATGGCCGATTTAATAAGCCGGACTCTTTATGCAATGGGCTACAGATAACAAGCCTTGTGTATGCTCTTAAAGATTGGCACACCTATGTATGTGAATTGCACACCTCTCACATCATAGAGGCGCATGTTGGAACAAACGACTGAGCTTCATTATGTTCTAGTTGTTTTCAGCTATCGCGCGTGTCGTAAAACCAAAAAATCACATCAGAATCCAGCCAGGCCAAATTCGAAGATAAGTCTCCGAAAGTTCAGACAAAATCCAGAGATAAATCTTCGAAAGTTCAGACTGACAATTTAGCTTTGACCTTGCAGTCGCGACAATAGGCTACAGATAACAAGCCTTAGGTATGCTCTTAAAGATTGGCACACCTATATATGTGAATTGCACACCTCTCATGTCGTACAGACGCGTGTTGGAACAAACGACTGAGCATCATTATGTTTTAGTTTTTTCCAGCTATCGTGTGTATCATAAAACCAAAAAATCACATCAAAGTCCAGCCAGGCCAAATTCGGAGATAAATCTCTGAAAGTTCGGACAAAATCCAAAGATAAATCTCTGAAAGTTCAGACAAAATCCATAGATGCATCTCTAGATAAACTCCGAATTACATAAATATAGAAATCCCATTGATGCCCTAGACTCCAATCAAATGAGAATGCATGTCTATATCAACTACCTATTTCGAATGTACTACTATCTAATGTATCTTAAATGATCTATGTTACTAAAAATATCATTCGAATCTCAGAAAAAGAAATGAAATGAGAAACTTACCAAATTAGAGTTATGGATGAAAAACATGAATGAAGTAAATGATTTTGCAACAAATGAAGTAGAATGGAGTGAGTGGTCTTGAAAAATGAACTTCAATAAACTTGTTCAAATGAGGTTTGGAAATGACTTTGCAGCAAAGGAGCACAAATAAAGTTTTAGTAACTTTGAAGCAAATGAAGAAGGAAGATGGAAGAGTCTGATGCGGGTATATGAAATAAACGCGTCTTGCGATACATCTCCGTAAAATTTCTTGAATTTTGAATTAAGAGTTTTTACATAGATGTGTCTTCGGACTCACCTAATATTGATACAAATATATATTTCCAAGGCAAAATAAGAGTGATTAATTAATTTGCGCAAATGGGTGTGGAGAAAAAAGGTATGTCCAAAGACCTCTAAACGACAGTGATAATTGTTACTTTTCACGGTGGAGCAACTCTCAAAACTTAACCATTTTACTCATTTATATAAACCCCTATGGCCATCTTTGCCCCAAATTCAAATTGGAAAACTGATCTTATTGTCCATCCTTAGCCCCGGATTGACCGAACAAATCAACAAAAAGTGTTTTTTTTATGAAAACAAATCTAAAAAAAATGTAAATATATTATTTGATATTGAACATTTTTGAGCAACATACAAATATCCCTATGCATGAATTGCTATAAATTATTTTTACATAGTTATAAAACAACATTGAATTCACACCTTTCTCACTCTAGAAAAAATCAATCTTCTATCTTAATCAACTATAACAATTTACACAACTTCAACAGCAGTACAATGTATATTAGGAATCTTGTCTAACAAATCCACTGTTAACATTGATGCCTTTACCTTCTGCTTTGAACTAATCGTCTGAGAATATCCCATTGAAAGTGAATTTGTTGAAGTATTCCTTTTACATGGACCCAACCACTTAGCTTGCATGTATTTTTGTTTTCTCCATGGTCCTATGTGCATTTTGTTTTCCTTCAAACATCTCTTAGCTACCATACACATGATCTTTATTATGTTTCTTAATCTCTCTACTTTTCCTACATACATTTCTGGGAGTTTTCTCACAAGATTGTTATAATCTTCACTTGCTTTTCCCATCTCAAATTGTGATCGAAAGTTTAGTTCTATGATTACCCTAACATCTGACTTCTCTTTGCTTGTACTATGTATCACATCCAAAAATGTATGTTCCCCTGCATAGTTATAATAATTATATAATTGTTAGCTTTGAGTATATATTAATTAATTTTATAATGGTATATTATATATAATGAATTATTATTTAATTACTTAAACCGTAAAAATTAGTGATTAATTAATCACCTGATGGAAGATTATGTGAGCTAGTCCATTTAGTATTACAAATGGAACTATTGAAACCAGCATTTTGAAGGCACCTAGAAACTTGTCTCATGAAACAGTTTCTACATTCTCTTGCTGATGAACCCATGATCTGCCTACTACAACTGCACTCTATTTCTGATCTATCTATTTCCTCAATCGCTTCTTGTGTTGCATTCCTTATGCTAAATTCCACAGCACTTATTTTATATACATTCGTCTGCACCAAATCAAAACCAAAATAATTTAATCATAATTTTAATTTCTAGATCTCAAAATAATACATGTGGATCATGAATTAGTTAATTACCTGCAGAAGCTGAAGTTGATTATCCCAAAAATTTCTATTCTCTTCAATATTGCTGGTACCAGCATGAACCTTCTGAGAAGATTCATCATCATCATCTTCATCTTCAATATCTAAAGGAAAGTCATCGGAACTTGAACTACTATCACCTAAATTGACATCAGAATCATCAAGAAATTCAAACTCTACATCAATAAGATTGTTGTCTGCAAATTGCTGCAGTTTTTTCCTAGATAATTCTCTACGGAAACCAACAGGCAAATACCTAGCAACTCGGGAGATAGAAGTTGTACCCATGATTATGATTATTGTTGTGTGTTGAAAGGAAAATGAAGAATGAATATGTTTATATACAAAGGAAAATGAAGGATAAGACAATCTCCAATATCCGCGCAGATCTAATAGCTGTTTTCAGATATATCTATCTAATAGTTATTAAGTTGTTGGTTGCTAATTTTTAATTAAGATTTAAAATGAGATTATTTGATCATTATTGACTTAATTGAGGTAGGTTCGAGAGAAAGTTAGAAGTTAGGGTCATAATTCAAAGGCTACTACAGCGTGGATCCACGTCATTTGTTATTTAGTTATATATCCTGTTCATACTGTGGGGGTTTTATTTTTTTGCTCGTTTTGTCTTAACAAATATTATACTATTACTTTTTATAAATAAACTTTTTGTTGCTAACTACAAGTTCTTATGCATTTCAAAATTCTAGATTATTCACTTTTTGGTTACAAAATTCTTGTATATTCCAATATATAACTGAATATAATGGATATGGTTTTTCCAACAACATAGGGAAAATCATATATTAATGAATAAAAAAATATAAATGTATTAAAAATAACAAAAAGTATCAGGAGAATTTAGAGAACCCCAACCCTAATACACAGTAGCACAGAAATAAACCAAACCGCCAAGAGAAATAAAAAGTACTCAATTTTGCGAAACATATCCTGAATCCTCCGACCAAAACAGATATTTGGAAAAATCAACCTGCAAGAAGGTATGTATGAACACCTGCACGAAATAAAAAACTGACGACAACTAGCCATCCAATAAACTCCTAACCGTCTAGCCATTTAAACGGGTCCCGTTTCCAATCCACTAGAGAAATAGAAAAATTTGAAATATGAGCATGAACGTACTTCCAATTCAAATTAATAATCATATACATTTATTGATCGATAAATTTTCCGTATCAAAAGAATTTTATTCCACAATTTTCAAATAGTTCATACCACATAGATCGAGTAATCGAAATCTATTTTGAATCACTATAAAAAAATACTCTATTGCGATGCAATTTAATGACGTGAA